>NC_135228.1:18318770-18526270 GCF_052324685.1 Brachyhypopomus gauderio | reverse complement strand
AGTGAGTCAGACTCCAGTCCTCATGCAGTCAGATAATAAACACATTTGAAAACGCAGCTCCAAGATGAAAATACATAATACATGCTGGTGCCGCACAGCTTGAAAACGTTTAACATCTGACACCCGTTATGCATGTGTGAAGAGAGAGGAAAGACTGTTTATGCAGCAACATGAGGGAAGGAGGTCGCGGGGGTCAAGTGTTTGTGGTTAGACAGATGAGACGGATCATGAAAGCGGAGGGCTGATGGGGGGGGTGGGCCCGGCGCTCCAGAGCAAGCCTCTGACCTCGATGTCTCGGCTCCGGGCCACCTCGCTGAAGTTCTCATGAAGCTCCAGGGTCTTGTCCATCTTGTCGTCGGTCATGCAGTAGCAGCGCAGACGGCCCTCACGCGCCTCATTCATCTTGGCGAACACCACGAACTTGGCCATGTATGGAACCGCCGTCAGCTCATGGTACAGCAGGTTAGCGAAGGTGATGGCCTCCGCCGTCCGGGGACAGTCAGCCAGCCAGAACCTGCAGCGGAGCAGAGAGACGACACCTTAGAGAGAGAGCAGCTGCGGTCCGGCCAGGACACACGGAGACATGTACCAGTTATGGAGTGTGTTTTATGTGCAAAGAATACTTGGAATATTTTGAAGTGTATTTATATGACCTAAGAATTAAATATATATTCAAGACATAATCAACCAATCACATTAACTAGTGTGTGTTTGTCTATGTGTGTGTTGAATCATGGGAGCTCTTTATCATTTGATCTCACCTAGCTGACACATTGGTGGTGAAGTTTGCACAGTTGTTAGAGTACATGAGCTTAGTGGTGCCTGTGATGTCCTCCCACTGGGCCGGAGCCGTACCACCTGAAGAGGGATGTTACAGCATTTTAGACACTCTGTGGACCCAGTGTCATTTTCCTCATATCCAGCACCATCTGGAACCACCATGTTTGGCCTATCTTTATCCCTGTGCTCCTGTCCAGGCTGTATGGCAATCTGTTTCAGCCCTTTTTCAGCTTTGGCAGGGCACGCAAAGCTGGCTCAGATATGCTACAGCACAGCCTCATCTCTCCCTGAACAGTAAAAAAATCATTGCTACAAAACAGAGCTCCCTCTAAAGGAACATATCGCAAACAAGACTGTACCAATGACGCTGCAGAGGAGACGCAGGCTGGTGATGTCCCCTTCGCCAGCGTTGCGTGGACTCTCCCTCCAGGACGGGGGCAGGGGGATACGTAAACCAATGGGCCGGTGAAACTTGCGTCTGCGTGGCTCCACCGTCACCACGGGGCTGAATGTGGCCTGGTTCCCTAACTGCCGAGTCAGCAGCTCATCAGGGATTGGCTGGGCCTGCGTAAAAGAGGAGAGGAGAGGAGAGGAGAGGAGAGGAGAGGAGAGGAGAGGAGAAGTGAGAGATCCAGATTTGGAAGTGTAAGTTATAACAGAAGGATAAGGAGAAAGCTAACTAAGTGTAAGTGAAAATGAAAGAGAATGATATTCACCGCAAGGGAAATTATTATAGCAACAAAGAAAAGGAATACACAGCCATTTGAAAAATACACAGCATTTGTATTACAAATTTGCATTTGTATCTGTTTTCTTTATTATTTATTATTACCTCGCATGTTTTAACAGCATTCACAGACAGACTAAATAATGATGGGGAAAAAAATTACACTCATAAAAACATTGTTGCCCCTGATGTCGGCTCGGATGTCACAGCTCACCTGCAGGCCTAGCCGCACCCGTTTGGTAACCGCTGTCGCCGGGAAAATGGCCTGGACCTGGGGCACGAGCTTACTGATCAGCTGACCACCCTCTGGACCAATCAAATCACTCTCCTGCTGAACGCGTGACACCACCGCAAAGTAAAGGGGGAAGTCCGTGGAGATGATGCGACGAATTCTTTTCTTTTCCAGCTCCTCTTGACTCTCCAGATCTGAAAGAGAAAGTTGAAAAGGATGCTGGGAAGAGGGGTGTGGTTTGCTCTGATGAACGCATAAGAACACGTGATGCCAATGCAGATCCCGCTGTGATCCTCGAAGCACTGTGGTTGCTGCTTTCTTAGCATGGCGTAAGATGCACCTTCGTCCATGCCGTTCAGGATGGTCTCCAGCATGTCGTCGCCATATCGGTTGCGGTGTTCTTTCCACACAGAGCCGTTCTCACTGCGCAGGACCACCAGTTCTCGATCACCCCTCCCCAGGGCAGCAAAGTGAGGGATCTCCACAATCACGGGCCTGAAACACAGTGTCAGGGCTAAAGCACAACGCCAGAGCATTTACTACCCGGGCCACACTAATGAACAATTAGCAGAATGTTCATGTAGTAATATATTAATCTGTGGTATATAAACCTGCACTAAATTAATGTCATCCATGATGAGACATTATTTTCATAGACTTTACTTAATAAAATGACATTTGGCCTTTTTACCAAGGACCTTTAGTACTGTTTCCAACCCAAACATTCAAAGCGTTTTGATACATTTCCCGTTTCTTAGTGACAAAGTGGTCAGGCTCACCACAGGAACTGCATGCTGGAGGGTCCCAGGGAGATGATGCGTGAGGCGAGACCCTCTCCTTCCACCAGGGGAGGGGGCGTGGAGAGCTTCTGCGGTTTCACCAGACGGCAGGTGATGCGTGTGGGAGCGGCGCAGGTGCGTGGTGGAATGATCACACGCAGACCGTTGTGCCTACTGCCACGCATAGACCCGCCCCGGGCGTCCACCATGAAACTGACCAGAAACCTGACAAGCAACCAACAGTCAGTCCAGCTACGAGGAAGGAGCCTATCAGGGCTCAGCTTGAGGGCCGAGGTCAGTGAACGTCAAGGTTAACAGGCCAGTTGAGGACTACATGCAAACAAGTAGCACTAGCAGGACCCTGTGTTGAAAAACTGGCGAGGTTATTACGTGCATGGCCTATACTTCATGACAATGAGGCCACTAACCCAGTGTGGATGGGACTGGCCACGGGGCTGACGTTGTCTGAGGTTTCTGTGGCAGGGCTACTGGGGATCAGAGAGTCTTCATCATATTCCTTTGGCAGAGGGACTGGCGTGTGCTGCAGACACACAGAGCAACACGTTACGTGTTACACCAATGAGGAAACACACTAAAGGTCTCAGAAATCATGTTAAGTGAAAGAACAAGAAAATACTTTAAAAACATTTAACTCAAAAGATATAGAAATAATTACCTGTTCCAGAATGACAGTCTCTGGAGATACGCATGGTATTCTGGGAATGGCGGGTGAGTAAGGGCTAAACAGAAAGAAAAAGTGTGTGTGTAATTCATGAAATAATGCACTTTATGGCTAGACTTCTAGAACCAGTTCTTAATCTCTTACGTTGTGCCCAGGCCACCCTCAAATTCCCGCATGGACTTTTTTGGTGACAGGAAGTCATCATCCTGATCCTTCAGGTCATCAAGCTTCAAGTAGCGAGAGCCATCCATCCCCAATAACTCATCACCTACGAAGGCAGACATCAGGCCCCCAGAGGAGAGAGAAGACAAGTGTGAACGAGGGCAGGGAAGAGTTGTGGGGAAGCGACACAGGAGGAGTGTACGGTGAGGGTAGAGTGAGGGGTAGAGTGAGGGGTATGGTGAGGGGTACGGTGAGGGGTAGAGTGAGGGGTACGGTGAGGGGAATGGTGAGGGGTACAGGAGGGATAGAGTGAGGGGTAGTGTGAGGGGTAGAGTGAGGGGCAGAGTGAGGGGAATGGTGAGGGGTACGGTGAGGGGAATGGTGAGTGGTACGGTGAGGGGTAGAGTGAGGGGTACGGTGAGGGGTAGAGTGAGGGGTAGAGTGAGGGTAGAGTGAGGGGTACGGTGAGGGGTACAGTGAGGGGTAGAGTGAGGGGAATGGTGAGTGGTATGGTGAGGGGTAGAGTGAGGGGTAGAGTGAGGGGTACGGTGAGGGGTAGAGTGAGGGGTATGGTGAGTGGTACGGTGAGGGGTACGGTGAAGGGTACGGTGAGGGGTAGAGTGAGGGGTACAGTGAAGGGTACGGTGAGGGGTAGTGTGAGGGGTAGAGTGAGGGGTACGGTGAGTGGAACGGTGAGGGGTAGAGTGAGGGGTACGGTGAGGGGTAGTGTGAGGGGTATGGTGAGTGGAACGGTGAGGGGTAGAGTGAGGGGTACGGTGAGGGGAATGGTGAGGGTATGGTGAAGGGAATGGTGAGGGGTTTGGTGAGGGGAATGCTGAGGGTACGGTGAAGGGAATGGTGAGGGGTACGGTGAGGGGAATGGTGAGTGGTATGGTGAGGGGTACAGTGATGGGTAGAGTGAGGGAATGGTGAGGGGTGCAGTGAGGGGTATGGTGAGGGGAATGGTGAGGGTGCGGTGAGAGGTACAGTGAGGGGTAGAGTGAGGGGAATGGTGAGTGGTACAGTGAGGGGTACAGGAGGTGTAGAGTGACGGGTACAGTGATGGGTAGAGTGAGGGGAATGGTGAGGGGTATGGTGAGGGGTAGAGTGAGGGGTACGGTGAGTGGTACGGTGAGGGGTAGAGTGAGGGGTACGGTGAGGGGAATGGTGAGTGGTACGGTGAGGGGTACATGAGGGGTAGAGTGAGGGGTAGAGTGACGGGTATGGTGAGGAGTACAGTGAGGGTTACGGTTAGGGGTACCTTGAGTGGTAGAGTGAGGGGTAGAGTGAGGGGAATGGTGAGGGGTACGGTGAGTGGTACAGTGAGGGGTAGAGTGAGTGGTACGGTGAGGGGTAGAGTGAGGGAAGAGTGAGGGTTAGAGTGAGGGTAGAGTGAGGGGTAGGGTGAGGCACTGGCGTAGGGGAGGGGCACGCAAGGCACGCACTGAGGGGGGGCCCCAAACACAGGTGGGCCCCGCCTTAAGCCTGGTTTATACTTTCGCGAGCGACCGTAGCGCGCAACTCCGCCCACCTCGCGCGAGCGGTGTAGGCGTTTATACTTTCGCGAGCGTCACTGCAGTGTTCTCCGAAACGATAGGTGGCGATAGGTGGCAGTCGAGAATAAAAAACCTCTGCAAAACCGGTGAAAGAACATTTTTACCTGACCAGACACCGTATATATACAAATCAGGCATCAAACGTAAATATGGCTTTGCAGTGTTGTCCGAAACGATACGTTAACAAATACGAGCCTCTTGTAATTCCAGGACGAAACATGAGAGAACGTGAAGACGTTAAGATTGGGCGTTTTGAAAATAAACGACCATTAAATAATGTGATAAAAAAGCATTTCGAGTATATGTATAAATATTTAACTTAATTAAGTTTAACGTGCTGGGAAATATTGAAATGGACTTTTAAAGTGACGTTCAAGTGCTTTAATTCCACCTTATAAAGCTGTATGAACCCGGCAAACATGACTTTGTCCATCGCGCTGAAGCGCGGCGCGCGTGCGAAGTTAGGACGAGTTTGTTGTTTAGTCTTCCTCCTGGGTGATGTTAGGGCGCTAAAACTCTAATCTTGATGTTTTTAACTATCCCCGTCACTGTGGCTAGTGCAGAAAGGTCATTTTCAAAACTGAAAATGATCAAAAACTATCTGAGAAGCACAATGTCTCAGGACAGACTTTCCGGACTTGCTATTCTCAGCGCGCTCGTCGAATGGATCTGACAGACATTGTAAAGGAATTTGCACAGAAAAATGTCAGAAGGAGAGGACGTTTTAGGCATTGTTAAAGGTAAGAACCTTTTTATTGCATTGTATCTGTTAGTAAGCTTGAATACAGATCGCTGCATATTACTAAGTGCTAGCTTGAGCTATGAAGCATATGCCAGGCGCGTCAGTGAGAATTTAGCTCACGCACGGGCCTCCTCATTGCCTCCTTGCGGTGGGGCCCCAGAATTTTGCGCTACGTCTCTGGGGTGAGGGGTATGGTGAGAGGATTGGTGAGGGGTACAGTGAGAGGAATGGTGAGGGGTACAGTGAGGTGCCTTGTAGGGGTGCAGGAAAAAATCGATTCGAGCTCGAATCACATTTCTAACATTGAACGATTCAGAATCGATTCTCATTTTTTTTTTATCGATTTTTTTTTCCAGGTGCGTGTGTGCCTTCTCAGCCAACGCAGTGCTAGGCAAAACAAGGAAACAGCTTTGACTATGTACAGGCATGCTAGTAAAGCTACAGCGGGTTGTGTAGTGTACGGTATTTGTTGTTGCGCCGCTAAAGTATTAAGTCCAAATGGCTCCGAGGTCTTTGAAAGCAACCATTTGGAAACACTTTAGATTTGACCGTCAACCCGGCCCGGGTTAGAATGGGCTTGATCGTTTGCACACGCATAAAGACGCTACAGATTATATTCGGGAGTTACAGTGATTATAACTCCTGGTAAAATAAAGTTAAAATAAAAAATATAAATAACTTAGTTCATTGAGCACTCTAGTTTTGTCCTAACTAGATATAACTTCTATATATAACTATATAACTTCTTCGTTGTTTTTACAGAAAGAGCAGTATTTTTGTATAATAAAATTTTTGAGTAGTGGCCAGTTCTGGCAGCTAGCCTACCAATTTTATTTACTTTACTACAGTTTTATTACTTTAATGTAATGTTCTGAGTGTCAGCCTCAAATAGACATGTTGTCTTGGATTTACCTTTGTGTATTTACATTATTGCAATAAAACCTTTACAATTATAATATCTTTATAAATGTACTCTGCTTTCATGCCAGCAGACCAAAGTAGCTCATTTTGAATCGAGAATTGTTTTTGAATTGGAAAATAATTGTTTTTGAATTGAATAGTAGGGATCTGAAAGAATTGAGGAAAAAATCGAATCGTGACCCCAAGAATCGATTCTGAATCGAATCGTGGGATTCCCAAAGATTCGCAGCCCTAGTGCCTTGTGGTGTGTCCACCACAAGGTTAGGTTAGGGGTACAGTGAGAGGTATGATGAGAGGTATGGTGAGGGGTACGGTGAGGGGTACAGTGAAGGGTACAGTGAGAGGTATGGTAAGGGGAAAGGTGACAGGTATGGTGAAGGGTACAGTGAGGGGTACGGTGAGGGGCATGAAGAGGGGTACAGTGAGGGGTACGGTAAGGGGAATGGTGACGGGTATGGTAAGGGGTACAGTGAGGGGTATGATGAGAGGTATGGCGAGGGGTACGATGAGGGGTACAGTGAAGGGTACAGTGAGAGGTATGGTAAGGGGAAAGGTGACAGGTATGGTGAAGGGTACAGTGAGGGGTACGGTGAGGGGCATGGAGAGGGGTACAGTGAGGGGTACGGTGAGGGGAATGGTGAGGGGTACAGTGAGATGCACTGTGTGTTTGGTGGTGTGTCCAGTGGTGTGTCCGGTGGTGTGTCCAGTAGTATGTCTGGTGAACGAGAAGTGATGAAGAGGCGCAATAGTTAAAGGACAATCTAAATATCATTCCATCTTCCATTCACAAGCACAGACCAGTTTCAGTGCCGGCCAAGCAAAGGATTCTCTCACACAAACACATGCACACACACGCACATACGCACACATACACACACACACACACACACACATAAACACAAACACACACACAGACACACACGCACGATACAGAGAGCCAATGAAAAACCAAAAACATGAAGAAAATCAAGACACTTGGTCAGACTGTATGGAATCGGTTACTCTGGTGAGCATGCTCAGTAGAAAGATGATCTCACATGCTTCCTCTGCATTCAAGATTCAAGCCTTTTTTCCTGTTATTAAAGGGGTTTAATTGGAGCAGTACAAAGGTGAGGGTGGAGTACACAGGCACTGTATCATTTTCCCAAGAGCATTCTGCCGAGTTAAATGATGATCATTAGTTGGCGTTTTTCAGTCATTTATTCTGCAGTGGTGAGAAAACCCGTTTTAAATTCAAGTTTACTGTGCAGTCCTGTGAACAATGCTTCCCACAGACAAATGTTAATGCTAACAACAACAACAACAAAACGTAAGTCATGGTCGCATGGCAGTGTGGACTCAACAGCATCGTAACTGAACAAAACCTGAAGCAAAGAGGTTGAAACTCAGAATTAGACGGGATGGGAGTGGTAGAGATGGAGGCACACATTCACCAACCACCGGCGACTGGACGGTCAAGGCACAGAGCGGGAGGCACTCCTACCTAATGATAGCTGTGAAATTCCTGGAGAAGACATGGAAAGACCAGTGTTCAGCATGACGAGCGCTAACATAACGACCAGTGATACCGTATTACACGTACAGCGCCAGGTGTGATGTGTTCCAGCGCCTTCGCTCAGTCCTTTAGTTTCTAGCCCAGTTTTGGAGTGTTAGTGTGGGCCACAGTGCGGTGGGGAACCTCTGCTTAAATACACCCACTCCTCCAGTCAGCTGGAGAGAACGCCAGAGTCAGCAGCACCTACCTTCGTCCTCCGACACATCTAAGACCTCGTCCACCGTCTCGGGGAAACTCATGCGGTGCTTCTCTGAAGAGATCTGGGGCCAAGTGGAGTGTAGAGAGACAGAGACAGAGAAAGGTGAGGACAGACAGAGACAGAGGCAGGAGGAAAAAGACATAAGTGTTACGAAGGAGAGGACATGGTTAGCAGGGATGTGCAGAGATAACATCACATCACTTGACTTTTAAAGAGACTTCAGAATACGGTCATATAACTCTCCTTCAGTGCGTACGTTTCCGGGGTTGGCTCTCACCGTGGACGCGGATTCCTCGGTGACCAACTTGAGCACATCGATGACAGATATGTAGCCTAGCCGCCTAGCAATGCCCAGCGGCGAGGTCCCGTTCTGACGCCCACACAAAAACACACCCACAGTTAGACACACTGCCTCTTATAACAGCCCACAACAGCTCTGGCTCTAAACAGCAAAGAGGACACGTACGTTTGCGATCTCATTGGGCTGGGCACCATGTTTCAGGAGCAGGCTGACAATGTCAGTGTGACCCTGCTGGGCTGCTTGGTGAAGAGGTGTGTAGCCCACCTGGGAGACAGGGAGAGGAATCAAGTCAAATGTGACTCAGCTATGCAGTTGCACTGTGCAAACATTTAGGCATCCACCGTTCACAGTGGATTTCAGGCTGTGTGTGTGTGTGTGTGTGTGTGTGTGTGTGTGTGTGTGTGTGTGTGTGTGTGTGTGTGATCGTACTCTGGTTTTACTGTTCACGTGGGCCTGCTGCTGTAGAAGGAACTTCACCATCTTTATGTTGCCATAGTGACATGCCACATGTAGGGGAGTGTATCCCAACTGAGAGAGAGAGAGGGGGGGGGGGGGGGGGGGGGAACATGAGTTCACACGTGTATTCATGAGTGTGTTCATGACAGTAGAGTAGAAGGAGAGAAATGGGTAGGTAGTTCAGAGAAAAGAGGAGGAACAGTGTGTGTGTGTGTGTGTGTGTGTGTGTGTGTGTGTGTGTGTGTGTGTGAGAGAGAGACAGAGGGAGAGAGAGAGGGGGGGGGACATGAGTTCACACGTGTATTCATGAGTGTGTTCATGACAGTAGAGTAGAAGGAGAGAAATGGGTAGATAGTTCAGAGAAAGGAGGAGAAAAAGTGTGTGTGTGTGTGTGTGTGTGTGTGTGTGTGTGTGTGTGTGTGTGTGTGTGTGTGTGTGTGTGTGTGTGTGTGTGAGACAGAGAGAGAGAGAAGGTGTCTCACAGTCCCTGGAGACATCCAGAGAGGAAAAAGAGTCAATGACTGTCTGTGTGAGGGTGCCTGAGGCCTGCCATCTATTTTCAGAGCTGAGCGGAGAGATGAAGTAATCCACAGCAGGAGCAGAAGAGGTCAAAGGTTAAAGCTGAGCTGCTTTGTTCTCACCGCTATATTGCAGTGAGGATCATTAAAAGCTTCCTAGTCCATTGACAGCACTAGGAACATTTCAATAGGGATATCAGGGGTAGACAAGTGTGTGTGTGTGTGTGTGTGTGTGTGTGTGTGTGTGTGTGTGTGTGTGTGTGTGTGTGTGTGTGTGTGTGTGTGTGTGTGTGTTTACCCTTGTGGCGGTGTAGACAGAGGCGCCCTGCTTTAACAGCATATCTGCAATGCCCACATGACCCTCTTGAGCCACCAGATGCAGAGGAGTCAAGCCACTCTACACATAGACATGACCACATGCACACACACACACACACACACACACACACACACATGGGCATGACCACACAGACACACACAAACACAGAACAATAACATCAGACAATTTCATAAATACTGCAACGCAAAACAAGACTAAACAAATATACTAACATGGTTCTTTTGTTGTTTTGTGGTTTTATGTTATCTTTATCTGTTGCCATGTTAGCCATTCTCCACCTCTTCATATTTGGTCAGTTTTTGACCACAGGACTGCTGACTGGGCCACATTTGACCCAGGGACGTGAGAGGCGTGCAGAAGCCACAGCTACACTGCTGTGCCACTCTACGCCACATGCCTGTCCTCTGCTGGGAACAGTCCTCCAATCATAAAATGTCCAGCCAACGGTCATCTTCTGGCCAGCGAGGGGAAGAGCATGGCTGACAAATTGTCCAGTTCGCTTCTACTTACAAATGACACTCATAAAAGTAATAACAGGGCAACGGATGGGAAGGGGACAAGTCTGTGTCTCTAATGAAGTGTCCGGTTTGGTCTACATCCACAAGGCCCGGCGCGAGCCCCCTGGCCCCGCCCCTCTGCCCTCAACACGTACGCCTGTGGAAACACACCTTGTTGCCTACGTTGACGTTGGCATGTTTGGAGATGAGCAGGGCCACCATGTCGGGCTGGCCCTCCTGGGCGGCCAGGTGGAGAGGGGTGATGCCCTGCAGAGACTCGGCGTTGGGGTTGGCGCCACACTGCAGCAGACAGCCAGCCATCTCCTGCTGGTTCTGCTTGGCGGCAATGTGCAGGGCGGTGTAGCCGTTCTGGATGAGGACGGGTCACGCGGCACCGGGAGACAGACAAGGAGTTACGGAGATGTTCTTACTGGACGTGAGGTCTTTATTAGTGGCATGAGATACGATGAGTGGATTTGTAAATGTTTGCGAACATACATATTGCATGTTTAGATTGATTTGCAAGGTAGTGTAATGTAATATGATCTATGTCTGCAAGGAAACATAATGCCTGTAAGTGTATGTATGTGTGTTTGTGTCTGTGTTGGTATGTATATATGCATGTGTGTGTGTGTGTGTGTGTGTGTCTTACTTGGGCAGTGCTGTGTGGAGAGCTACCCTTGCTAACCAGTAGCCTAACCACCTCCAAGTTGTTGTGGTGGACAGCTATGTGCAGAGGGGGCAGTCCATTTTGCTAAGAGAGAGGAGAGACACATGCTATTAGTCAGCTGATGCTGTTTGTCTCACACACACACACACACACACACACACACACACACACACTGGGCAGTGTGTGTTACCTTTCCTACTGCGTTCGGATTGGCTCCCTTCTCCAGAAGCAGCTCTGCTACATCTAACTTTCCGTATTTACATGCTACATGTAATGGAGTGAACCCTTTCTGTTGGGACAGACACACACACACACACACACACACACACACACACACACACACACACACCACAGAGAAAGTGAGATGGTAAGAGTAGCCACTTAAAATGCAAAAGAACAATAATGTTAAGCTAAGGGCAACAAACAAGTATAAAATATACAGGGAGACAAGGAACAACATAACAGGACCAGCCTTAGTCATCTTGGCTTGCTGGGCATTGCTGTCTAAGAGGATCCGTACAGTCTGGGTGTGTCCCTCCCGGGCAGCGATGTGCAGGGGGGTGTGGCCAGCCGTGGTCGCTGAGTCGGGGTTGGAATTATGCTCCAACAGCAGCTTCACCAGCTCTTTATGGCCCACACGAGCTGCACAGTGCAGCGGCGTCTGATCGTCCTGCAGACGTGGACAGAAAGAGAGAATGGCAGTGGGAGGAGTTAAGGACAGAGACCATGGCAGTGGGAGGAGTTATGAACAGAGACCATGGCAGTGGGAGGAGTTATGAACAGAGACCATGGCATTGGGAGGAGTTATGAACAGAGACCATGGCAGTGGGAGGAGTTATGAACAGAGACCATGGCAGTGGGAGGAGTTATGAACAGAGACCGTGGCAGTGGGAGGAGTTATGAACAGAGACCATGGCAGTGGGAGGAGTTATGAACAGAGACCATGAGCCTGTTTTTGTGCAACGCTGGCCGTCCTGCCCACCTTAGCTTTCGCGTCCACCTGGGCGGAGCTCTGCAGTAGCAGCTGTGCCACCTCGCAGTGCCCCGCCCGGGCCGCCATGTGCAGAGGAGTCTCCACTTTCTACAACGAGAGAACAAAATGCACTGCGATTATTACCAAAGGACTAACCAGGAATTGGACTATGTTGCGCTCAGAGAGGTCTTGGGGTGAAGGGGTGTGCTAGGAACGGGGCTTAGGGACCGTGCTCACCACGTTAGATGCGTTGGGAGACGCTCCCTTGTGCAGCAGACACTTCACTACTTTGATGTGCCCCATGAAAGCAGCCACGTGGAGGGGAGTCAGACCAGACTGGGGGAGAAGAAGAACACATCCACCACCACAGAAGAGCTGAGCAGACCTCGGCCAGTACAACCCCACATGAATGACCAAAGAACCCTCTGAAACACTGAGAAGTCCTATGATTCACTGAATTATCTCAGGTGCACCACAAATGTTCATTATCCAAACATAATAAAGTCTGGGTTAACAGCGCAGCAGCAGTGATGTCTGACCTCGGTCACAGCCTCTAGAGATGCAGAGTGCTTGAGCAGAAGGTCCATGGAGCTCATATGGTTCTTTTTGCAGGCAATGTGCAGAGGAGTGAAGCCGTTCTGAGAAAGCAAAGTCACATGATTAAACAACCCCTGCCCACTAAAGGGGGAGGAGTTAGGAGCAGGAAGGAGCTGGAGAGAGAGTGCGACACACACCAGGGCTCGAGAGTTGGCCTTGGCGCCCTTCTCCAGCAGTACGCTGGCCATGCGGTGGTGGCCACAGTGCGTGGCCACGTGCAACGGCGTCAGGTGGTCCAGGGTGATGTCATCGATCTCTGCGTTGAACTGCAGGAGCTGCCGCACACAGTCCACGTGGTCGCCCTGCGCCGCCATGTGGATGGGAGACAGGCCGTTCTGTACGAGGGGGAGTGGAGACGGGCCAGATCACCCAAGTGCAGACTTGCGGTTGGCTTTTCAGACACCGAGGACACTTAATCTATCAGGAGGCAACTGCCTGAATGACGATACCATGCTTTTAGTAGCGTTTATTCCAGGATTAGACGTGACCTTGGTCTGGGAACCTAACCAATATACAGTAGGCATAACGGAGCCTTTGATAAGGAGCACCCGCAAAATTGGACGATTACGTCTTCTCGGGGCCATATGGCCCCATTGGTCATGTGGTGGTACTGTTGAGTCACCTTCGTTTTGGCTTGGATGGGAGCGCCTTGGTCCAGCAGGATCTCTAACACCCGCACGTGGCCATTCCTGGCCGCACAGTGCAGTGGAGTCAGCTCGTCCTGACGGAGGAACAGACCAGCAGGTTAGCGCCATCTCCCTCTTCGGTACCAATGAGCTAGTTCTCTGGAGTTTTTGAACATTACGTGCTGACAGTATAGTCCGAGAGGTTCCCCGGTGGGTGTCACGGCAAAAGAAAGTGTGGGGTGCTTGCTGCTTTTAATTCATCATGAAAATTTACCGCTTGGTGTTCGAGTCCCTTTTTTTTTTAACCATGAGAAAGTCTCTCCCATGAGGGGATAAATAGGTCATCTTCTGGTAAGCTAGACATAAATAACTCAGCAGTCTGTGGGACTGTGTCCCCTGGTGTGTGAGGCACAGGCAAAAAGGGCTACAGTACCTTCGTCTTGGCATCGATCTGTGCCCCTCTGTCCAAAAGCAGCCGAACCATAATCACATTCCCCCTCCTGGCAGCGATGTGCAATGGCGTGATGCCATTCTGAGAGTGGACATATAGAGGGGGCGAGACACAGAAGAGGAGTTATGTAGTCCTTGGCTCCGTGTGATAGTGATGTATGAGGGGAGCAGGTGCAGGGGGTGGGTAGTTTAAACTCCTAGGAAGGGAGTGCTCACCCAGGGCTGGGAAGAAGGACCAACCTTGGGTGTGAAGTTCACATTGGCTCCTCTGTTTATCAACAGTTGCGCGACGCTCAGGCTCTCGTAATGTGCTGCGATGTGTAGTGGAGTAAAGCCGGTCTACAGGGACAGAACAAAAATAAGGGAAGGAGGGAATGAGAGCATGGAAGAGGTTGATGAGGAAAGACAGCAGAGAGAGAGAGTGAGAAAGAGAGAGAGAGAGAGAGCACTGTAAACCTAAAGCTTTTAAAACAACTTCAAAACAAATACGATAGTTATTAATGAGATAACTCAGGACTAGCACCAGATGATTTTATACAGTATGTGACACCTTTATGAATCTGCATCAGTAATTGAACAGTGAGAGCTTAATGTTTAATTTGCTTTCATGTCATTATTATTGCTGTTAAATTCACCCCCCGTTCTCCTGGAGGAGTAGCCCTTGCACATGAGCTGCTCGCACTACCTTGCTGAGGACGTCCGGGTTGGGGTCGTTCTGGAGCAGCACGGCGGCGGTGCGCGTGTCGTCGTTACGCGCAGAGATGTGGAGGGCGGGGAGGTGCACTTTGCCCTTGGTTCCATAGTTAATGAGGAGGGCCACCACATTTTCATGCCCCTGCTGCAGAGCCACGGCCAGGGGCGTGAAGCCGTCCTGAAGCAGCCCCGAAGGCAGTGAAGAAACCAGAGCAGTTATTGTAGGAACCTATAGGTGAACTTAAAAAAAAAAAGGGTGTGTGGGCTTCCCACTCTTTGATGAGGGTGCTACGTCACTCACCTCCGTGGGAAGGGTCTGATTGGCTCCGTTCTCCAGCAGTAATTTCACCACCTCCAAGTGGTTCTCCTGTGCTGCCATATATAAAGGACTAAAACCTTTCTGTAGAGGTAAGATGAAAACACACACACATACATGCATCAGCATTTCGTTTGGATCTACCAAGACTTACTGTAGCTTGGAAGAAATATTGGTCTGAGACATTGAGAGGTTGACCTGAGACTGGGCATTGACATTGGCATCGTAGTTGAGCAGCTCAGCAACAACTTTGTCCTGACCAGCCAGTGCAGCAATATGTAGGGCGGTATTCCCTTTCTACGAGAAAAAGTGACAATACACTATCAGACAGTCCGATATTTATCAACTTATGCCCATTTTTCCTTTTAGCCTTTCAGTTTTGTCCACTGTTTTTATTCCTGCATGCTTTGAGGATGTCAGGATACCTTTGTGGTCTTCTCCACTTCAATCCCATTGTGAAGCAGCTCCAGCACCATTTTGACATGGCCCTCCTTCGAAGCCAAGTGCAACCCGTTGAGTCCGTTCTGCCCACAAGAGGACAAACAAGAGCCATTTAAAACCTCATCTCTGTGAAGAGACGTGTCCACACCTCCGCCTCTGTCCCATCTCTCTGTCCTCTGACACTCAGAGAGAGAGAGAGATGAGCTAAAAATATCCAACTAAAGGACTGAAGTGAGCATGGTAGTGTGGCATCTCATTAAGCTTCGTGTGCGAAAAGCTACACGCACGCACGGGCCTCTTTGAGGAGGAGACACTGGTGGGAGGGGCTGACTGGTAACCAGGGCAACACTGTGTTCTAACAGTTACTGTGCATGGGGCCTGGACTGGCCATAGAGGGGGCTGTGTTCATGTAGCAAAAATGCGGACACCTCATACTGCATTTTTAGCAGATGTAGTGCAGCTGTGTGAGGCAGAGAGAGAGAGAGAGAGAGAGAGAGAGAGAGAGAGACTTTGCAGAGACTTCCAGAAAGATTAATGTTTAGGATTCTCAAAACTGCTACTGTGTCCGCTCATTTTTTTTGCATTGGCCGAGTGCAGATTTCCGAGGTGTCATGGGTACTACACAAGCAAATAGTGAAGTGCTGGATGTAATTTCACATGTAACACAACACAAGTTACAAATCAATGCTGTAGTGAGAATCCGCTTGAAGGAAACTAAATGTGTTAAGTGGGTCAGTTGTCCAGAACTCACTATTAATTTTCAAATTTTTTATTATTATTTATTTAGATTACATAACCTGTTATGTAATTAAATGTATCATCACACTAGCTTATGTTTTACCATTTTGAAATATATGCTGCTATACTACTTAGCACAGGGGTGCTATATACTTAATCACAGGCTCCAGTGTTTACCCATATAGTAATGAAATGATCTTCTATGGTTGAACAGAGAGGAGATAAACAGACCACTTTAGCATATTTCTTGACATGAAGGAAAAGCATTATTAACAGTGGCAAAATTCTCTGCTTCATCAAAACATTTGTGACTAATGCTTGTGTCAGGCAGCCCGGCCAGCAGCCAGCTCCAACATCACTCAAGGGTTCCTCTCACAATCAGGATACAGTCCCAGAAATAATAATGATCACTTCATACGCACCTACTGTGATAGTCATGAAGCTATAATAACCAGTGGTTTATTTGAATGCCATCCATTATACAGCCTTAAGCATTGCCTGTTAAGTCGTCATTCTAATCACTTCAGTTCTCTTCACTACAAAACATTTCATATCTTCTCAGACGATGTATTTCCTTTGTATGTTTGCTTTAATGGTAAACTGTTTGATTTAAGCCCTATAACCAATAGTTAGAATAAACTCTTCTGTGAATGATGCTCTGAGGTGCTGTAAAATTCAAGATGTGTGTGTGTGTGTGTGTGTGTGTGTGTGTGTGTGTGTGTGTGTGTGTGTGCGCGCTCAGGCTGCAGGCGTATGTGTGTGGGTGTTCATTTCCACTGATTTTAATGCTGGCAGCCAGCCAAACCCACACCAGCCCATTCACAAACCCACCTCCGAGCATTATGGGATGGGTATTGTTCAGCACCAGAATCAGTTATTCACAGCCTCAACCCTGTGTCAAGATGGCAGCACCAAGGCTATTGAGCAGGTCGTTAAAAGAAGACGTGCTGGTATTAATTACAACCATTTACTTATTACAGCACAGAACACATCACAGCAATGACAGACTAAACACAGCTGCTGGGACCCAGGAAATAAATAATATATGCATACACACACAATTGTTAAAGTATAGCAAATCAATAACTTGATATCACAGTATTTGAATATTCAAAGTGTTATTTGACTAAATTAAATGAGTTTAGGGCAAAGCTTTTATTGTCATCATTTGAACAGGCTGCTGATAAAATTCTTATTTCAGCCATTAGAACAGAGTGGTCACAAGACCAGAACCCCAGCTCGTTGGACGTCAGCTCCTACCTGATTGGCTGTGTTGATGTCGACTCCATTTTTGATAAGGTCCAGAACCTTGTCCAAATTACCTGAGCGTGTTGCACGCAAAAACCCGGTTGCTGCAATCGCCTGAACAAGACAGAGAGAAAGAGAGAGCAAAACAGAGAGAGAGAGAGGGAAAGAGAGGGAAAGAGAGAGGAATAAATGTACAAAGTGCAAAGCTTGTCTTGCTTATGTCACCTGTGTGGTAGAAGAATTGTTCATGCTGTTTGGATTTGCAGGCACAGTGAGTGGGAGCAGGGTGGTCTGAGGACAGCTGACACAGACACAACATGCTGGGATGTGTGTGAAGCATACATCAGACACAACATGGCACTCTCAGTTTACTCCTCAAGGGCCATACATACTGTGACTCAGAAGTCTCTTCAGTGTATTAACTTTCATGCAGTTAATAGAATATTCAGTTCTCAAGTTGAACATATGAGCTGTTGAACTCCAAAACTGAAATACATAGTAATTTACCAGCATCCTGTACATTCAAATTGTGGTTAATTTATCAATATCCATCAATACTGACTGTGCTAAAAATACATTCTTACATCCATCTGCATTACTTTATATGTTATAAAATAAGAACAGGATTTATTTCCCCTAAAATAAGCTGGCTAAGTATTTTAATTCCTCATTTTGTATTTTTCTTATGTTTTGTTTTTACATTCTTTTTACATGTAAACACACCTCACACCTGACAAACAACAAAGTCTCTTTTAAGACATTTATGCAACTGTACTCTCTTTCATCTCTCTCTCTCTCTCTCTCTCTCTCTCTCTCTCTCTACCGTTTGATCTCTGACTGCCTCATCTCTCAGGGGAACACTGGCGTGTGCCATCTAGCTTTCTTACTTTTTCATACTCCCTCTATTTTTCTTTCACATAAACTATTCAGACCATGTCATATATTGGAGAACCTTTCCAAAGAATCATACAGATAATCTGGCTTTCAGTCACAACTTCAGTTGGGGCCCATCATATCTTCTCTGAAATCCAGAGAAGACAGACCGATATGGAGATCATCGCTTTACCATGGCTTAAAAGCAGGCCTGAGCTGAGGTGTCTTCATTCATGTGCGTGTTTGGAATATTATTTAGACTTTTCCAATGCTGAACAGTTTTGGTATTATCAGATAAGGTTCTGGGCTGTCATACGCTCCTGTGAAGATGCACGCAGAACACTAAACAAAAGGGGTGCAAGTACTTTAGTAATCCTATTTCTCACACTTCTGCTGACAACAGAGCAAAAGCCATTGTTCATCACAGTGAGAGTACTCTGTGCGTGCCTGTGTTAGCACGTGTGCGCCATGATCAACTGCAATATATCTATTTCTGACATTTCCCCAGAAGCTACACCACAACTTCACTACAGAATATCATTTTAGTTCATTTCCTGCTGACTACTGGCTGAGATTGCCTTTTGCCTCTCTTTGGCTTATGAACAGGACCAAATGACCGCGATGTGTTCAGAATCACTGTGTGTAGTGACTGTGTACACTTATTTCATTGTAATCATATATTGAAAGCAGGACATAGTTGATTTCTACCACACAGCAGAAATTCATTAGCAAGAGAAGAAGAGATTAAGTCAATCTGTAGCGGGGGGACAATTAAGATGCCATGACCAAGAAAGATTATAGCGGGTAATGTGGGCAGGATGGGAGTACATGTCCATTTGTAGCTAATGTCATTAATGAATGTCACTAATGAGGTCCCAGAGCTAGTAGCTTTGATATGTTTGCTGTTTTCTGTCAGCAAAACCTTACACTGCTACATGCTGGACTTTGATAATTGTGTTGTTTTCTGTCTCCTTACACTGCTACAAATTGTATCAAAGTGCCTCTGGATGCAATATCAGTTTGAGACCTTTTTTATTCACAACAGTTTTATTAATTTCATTTTGGTTTTATTGTTATTTATATTATAATGCAGAATGGGTCATACTGAAGAAGCCAATGAATTTCAAGGTGACACTGTGATAGGAAGCCACTGTGATAGGAAGCCACTATGATAGGATGGCACGGTCATAGGAAGCCACTGTGATAGGATGGCACTGTGATAGGAACCCACTGTGATAGGATGGCACTGTGATAGGAACCCACTGTGATAGGATGGCACGGTCATAGGAAGCCACAGTGATAGGATGGCACTGTGATAGGAAGCCACTGTGATAGGAAGCCCCTGTGATAGGATGGCACTGTGATAGGAACCCACTGTGATAGGATGGCACTGTGATAGGAACCCACTGTGATAGGATGGCACGGTCATAGGAAGCCACTGTGATAGGATGGCACTGTGATAGGAAGCCACTGTGATAGGATGGCACTGTGATAGGAAGCCACTGTGATAGGAAGCCACTGTGATAGGATGGCACTGTGATAGGATGGCACTGTGATAGGAAGCCACTGTGATAGGATGGCACTGTGATAGGAAGCCACTGTGATATGATGGCACTGTTCTATTAGTCTGCACTGCTCTAGTCAAGGTGCTGTTATTGTGAAATGGAAGCATACAAGCATACAATGTATTCGTTTGCATTATGGCTTTATCATTATTAATATAAGTTTATTTTTCTGTGCCTTTTTACTTTCTCCTCAAATTCACTCTTTTTAGAGCAATATTAAACAAATTATTATAATTAGTATTCAGTATACTTAGTATTTTATTTTGATTATTCCCACACACAATATATCTTTCAATGGATGTATTAATGAATTAATTAAATAATTAATTACATTTGAGGTGCTGCCACATTTTTCTATCATATATATACAAATTGCTCTTAATTTACAACATCACAAGCATATGCTTGATTTACTGGAAATATGGCACTTAATTAATCATAGCACAGATTGACGGAGCTCCAAGCTTGCACATCAATCAGCAGGCTAAGCATGTATGAATCACTCACAAACAAGTGAATCACCATCATGAAATTAACGCAGTTCGATCTAAAAGCACTCATGTACAATATGTACGTGACAAATACAATATGGAGCTGTTAATATCAATTAACAAATGTCCAAAGAGGCTCAAAATAATATTAGTACAAAAGAGTAGGAGGCCACAAACACTACAGAGCTGAGTGGATGGATAAGAAGAAGTATAAAACCATAGCAACTATTTCCTAAATTTACCCCTGCACTATGTTCTGTGTTGAGATCAATATCCTCCTGCATGTGAATGGGTGTGACAGTGAAGTGGTTAACTGATCTTTTCATCAGTTATTTTCACATTAACCAAAACAATCAAATTCTGACTTATTTCATCAGCACTCTGCATTGCATGCCATCTTTCAGCTATGCATGTCTTTGTGTATGATACAAGGTTGTGTGTGGAGTATGGACACTGAGCATTAGGTCATGAAGTCTCCAGAACAGACATGTCTTTAGTTTCACATTGGCAAACTGATAACCTCTGACGCTGTCAATTTGGAAGAAATTAAACCAGCATTTTTTGCAAGCTTTTCTGACAAGGCAGTTATCAGCATATGCCTATGACACAAGTCAGCTAAGTATCTGTCCCCTTGTGAAGATTTGGGACAATGCCCATTTCGGTTTTCGTGCGGTTTGCACGTCCATGTCTGGGTCAGGCTGTCCCGATGTTTGTTGAGATGGAAGGGTAGGGTGAAGGGCTATATGGTCTTCCAATCGGATGTTTTTCAGAGGCACTCATTCACTCCACACAGAAATGTCTTGGTATGACCTGTAAATCACTGACAAGATGGCTGTGAAAGATACCATAGAAACCCACAAACATATGCATTTTCTGTGCTAATACCAAAAAAAAATAATATATGATAAACATTATATATACCAAGGTCTTCTGATGACATATTGCATTCTTGAAGGGTTGTTGCATTTCAAAGGGGAAGACTTCATTTCAAACACTACCCCATGTAACTCGAGTTACATTCGAGTTAGTTCAAGTCATGTAACCTTCATCACAGTGTCATGAGATGCATTGCATGGATGGATGGATGATGGATGGATGGATGGATGGATGGATGGATGGATGGATGGATGGATGGATAGATAGATAGATAGATAGATAGATAGATAGATAGATAGATAGATAGATAGATAGATAGATAGATAGATAGAAAGAGAGAGTTTATTGTCACATCATACAAGTGCAAAGTGAAATAACATCCCCTGGGACCAGTGTTAAGGTACCGACATCCAAATGACAATTGATAGAATTACATGTGATGAGCAGTAAAGCTGTGAATAAAGCTATGTCTCTAAACAGTTTGCAACTGATGTCTTTTTTTAAGTACACACACCCACACTAAATATAGCCTCATGTACGTCATGAACATCTCAGCTCCAGTAGAGAGAGCGTAATGTGTGTAATGTAGAGAAAGTGTAATGCACTTCGGCAATGAATCCTCCTGGGTTTACTTTCAGACCTATGTTTGCAAGAAATGGAGCTTAAATAGTTTCAGAGGCTCACACACACACACACACACACACACACACACACACACACACACACACACACACACACACACACACACACACACTGCTTCAAAGGCTATATATATGATTTTCCTGGGAAGATCAGCTTACCCCGTGTGCGGTAACCTATAGGAACAGACAACAGCAGAAGACAGAAACACAAACACAAAGTTTTCTGAACAACCGTAGACAAGGTCAGTGTTGTTGGCTCAGCTTTGCCAGTTTCCCTAGAAAATATGGAAGCCCAAAGGAATCTTGTATTGACCTAGACAGAATACACAATCAATTAAAATACCAAGAGGTACCCTTGAGTCAGGGTTGACCAAATATCAATGGGTCGCTTGTGTGTATGTACATAAGCGATTACGCAATTTTCGCCGCGCCTTGAAAGTGCCGTACAAGTGCTTTAATTCCACCTTGTATAGGTGTATGAACCCTGCAAACATGACTTTGTCGATCGCGCTGAAGCGCAGCGCGCGCGCGAAGTTACAAAATTCGAGAGGTGCACGACCGCGCGCAGCGACAATGCGCGCACGGGCGGAGCCTCAGCGATTGCGTCATTTTCGCCGCGCGGACCCTCGCCGCTCGCGGCGCGTCAATATTTAACTTAATTATGTTTATCATGCTGGAAAATATTGAAATGGACCTTGAAAGTTCCATACAAGTGCTTTAATTCCACCTTGTATAGGTGTATGAACCCTGCAAACATGACTTTGTCGATCGCGCTGAAGCGCAGCGCGCGCGCGAAAAATTCGAGAGGTGCACGACCGCGCGAGTCACTCGCGCACGGGCGGAGCCTCAGCGATTACGTAATTTTCGCCGCGCGGACCCTCGCGCCGCTCGCGGCGTGTCAATATTTAACTTAATTATGTTTATCATGCTGGAAAATATTGAAATGGACCTTGAAAGTTCCGTACAAGTGCTTTAATTCCACCTTGTATAGGTGTATGAACCCTGCAAACATGACTTTGTCGATCGCGCTGAAGCGCAGCGCGCGCGCGAAGTTACAAAATTCGAGAGGTGCACGACCGCGCGCAGCGACAATGCGCGCACGGGCGGAGCCTCAGCGATTGCGTCATTTTCGCCGCGCGGACCCTCGCCGCTCGCGGCGCGTCAATATTTAACTTAATTATGTTTATCATGCTGGAAAATATTGAAATGGACCTTGAAAGTTCCGTACAAGTGCTTTAATTCCACCTTGTATAGGTGTATGAACCCTGCAAACATGACTTTGTCGATTGCGCTGAAGCGCAGCGCGCGCGCGAAAAATTCGAGAGGTGCACGACCGCGCGAGTCACTCGCGCACGGGCGGAGCCTCAGCGATTACGTAATTTTCGCCGCGCGGACCCTCGCGCCGCTCGCGGCGTGTCAATATTTAACTTAATTATGTTTATCATGCTGGAAAATATTGAAATGGACCTTGAAAGTTCCGTACAAGTGCTTTAATTCCACCTTGTATAGGTGTATGAGCCCTGCAAACATGACTTTGTCGATCGCGCTGAAGCGCAGCGCGCGCGCGAAAAATTCGAGAGGTACACGACCGCGCGAGGCACTCGCGCACGGGCGGAGCCTCAGCGATTACGTAATTTTCGCCGCGCGGACCCTCGCGCCGCTCGCGGCGTGTCAATATTTAACTTAATTATGTTTATCATGCTGGAAAATATTGAAATGGACCTTGAAAGTTCCGTACAAGTGCTTTAATTCCACCTTGTATAGGTGTATGAACCCTGCAAACATGACTTTGTCGATCGCGCTGAAGCGCAGCGCGCGCGCGCGAAAAATTCGAGAGGTGCACGACCGCGCGAGGCACTCGCGCACGGGCGGAGCCTCAGCGATTACGTAATTTTCGCCGCGCGGACCCTCGCGCCAATCGCGGAGTGTCAATATTTAACTTAATTATGTTTATCATGCTGGAAAATATTGAAATGGACCTTGAAAGTGCCGTACAAGTGCTTTAATTCCACCTTGTATAGGTGTATGAACCCTGCAAACATGACTTTGTCGATCGCGCTGAAGCGCAGCGCGCGCGAAGTTACAAAATTCGAGAGGTGCACGACCGCGCGAGGCACTCGCGCACGGGCGGAGCCTCAGCGATTACGTAATTTTCGCCGCGCGGACCCTCGCGCCGCTCGCGGCGTGTCAATATTTAACTTAATTATGTTTATCATGCTGGAAAATATTGAAATGGACCTTGAAAGTGCCGTACAAGTGCTTTAATTCCACCTTGTATAGGTGTATGAACCCTGCAAACATGACTTTGTCGATCGCGCTGAAGCGCAGCGCGCGCGCGCGAAAAATTCGAGAGGTGCACGACCGCGCGAGGCACTCGCGCACGGGCGGAGCCTCAGCGATTACGTAATTTTCGCCGCGCGGACCCTCGCGCCAATCGCGGAGTGTCAATATTTAACTTAATTATGTTTATCATGCTGGAAAATATTGAAATGGACCTTGAAAGTGCCGTACAAGTGCTTTAATTCCACCTTGTATAGGTGTATAAACCCTGCAAACATGACTTTGTCGATCGCGCCTAAGCGCAGCGAGCGCGAAGTTGCAAAATTCGAGAGGTGCACGACCTCGTGCGCGAGTGCCCTCAGCGATTACGTAATTTTCGCCGCGTAGACCCTCGCGCCGCTCGCGGCGTGTCAATATTTAACTTAATTATGTTTATCATGCTGGAAAATATTGAAATGGACCTTGAAAGTGCCATACAAGTGCTTTAATTCCACCTTGTATAGGTGTATGAACCCTGCAAACATGACTTTGTCGATGGCGCTGAAGCGCGGCGTGCGCGCGAAGTTGCAAAATTCGAGAGGTGCACGACTGCGCGAGGCACTCGCGCACGGGCGGAGCCTCAGCGATTACGTCATTTTCGCCGCGCGGACCCTCGCCGCTCGCGGCGCGTCAATATTTAACTTAATTATGTTTATCATGCTGGAAAATATTGAAATGGACCTTGAAAGTGCCGTACAAGTGCTTTAATTCCACCTTGTATAGGTGTATGAACCCTGCAAACATGACTTTGTCGATCGCGCTGAAGCGCAGCGCGCGCGCGAAAAATTCGAGAGGTGCACGACCGCGCGAGGCACTCGCGCACGGGCGGAGCCTCAGCGATTACGTAATTTTTCGCCGCGCGGACCCTCGCGCCGCTCGCGGCGTGTCAATATTTAACTTAATTATGTTTATCATGCTGGAAAATATTGAAATGGACCTTGAAAGTGCCGTACAAGTGCTTTAATTCCACCTTGTATAGGTGTATGAACCCTGCAAACATGACTTTGTCGATCGCGCTGAAGCGGCGCGCGCGCGAAGTTGCAAAATTCGAGAGGTGCACGACCGCGCGAGGCACTCGCGCACGTGCGGAGCCTCAGCGATTACGTAATTTTCGCCGCGTGGACCCTCGCGCCGCTCGCGGCGTGTCAATATTTAACTTAATTATGTTTATCATGCTGGAAAATATTGAAATGGACCTTGAAAGTGCCGTACAAGTGCTTTAATTCCACCTTGTATAGGTGTATGAACCCTGCAAACATGACTTTGTCGATGGCGCTGAAGCGCGGCGCGCGCGCGAAGTTGCAAAATTCGAGAGGTGCACGACCTCGCGCAGCGACAGCGCGAGGCACTCGCGCACGGACGGAGCCTCAGCGATTACGTCATTTTCGCCGCGCGGACCCTCGCCGCTCGCGGCGCGTCAATATTTAACTTAATTATGTTTATCATGCTGGAAAATATTGAAATGGACCTTGAAAGTGCCGTACAAGTGCTTTAATTCCACCTTGTATAGGTGTATGAACCCTGCAAACATGACTTTGTCGATCGCGCTGAAGCCCAGCGCGCGCGAAGTTACAAAATTCGAGAGGTGCACGACCGCGCGAGGCACTCGCGCACGGGCGGAGCCTCAGCGATTACGTAATTTTCGCCGCGCGGACCCTAGCCGCTCGCGGCGCGTCAATATTTAACTTAATTATGTTTATCATGCTGGAAAATATTGAAATGGACCTTGAAAGTGCCGTACAAGTGCTTTAATTCCACCTTGTATAGGTGTATGAACCCTGCAAACATGACTTTGTCGATCGCGCTGAAGCCCAGCGCGCGCGCGAAGTTACAAAATTCGAGAGGTGCACGACCGCGCGAGGCACTCGCGCACGGGCGGAGCATCAGCCACAGCGGAGCCACAGCGATTACGTCATTTTCGCCGCGCGGACCCGCGAGCGGCGCGTCGAGTATAAACTAGGCTTAACTTTTGTTAGCAATATATATTACTGATGCACATGTGTCTAATTCTTGAAGGATTTACATTTACATTACATTTAGAGCATTTAGCAGACACTCTCATCCAGAGCAACTTATGAAGTGCACACTAGTGATCACTAGGGGGCTGTGGTAGCCTAGTGCCAGGGGAGCAGTGGAGGTTAAGTGCCTTGCTCAAGGGCAATTCAGTCATGGCCTTGGGCCTGGGAATCAAACCCAAAACCCTCTGGTCACAAGTAAAATGCATGTAAATATCTGCATGTAATGTTTTCAGAATGTATTTTAATTTTGTATGTATCCTTATCTTAATTTTGGTAAGATTAAGATTACTTTGTATTTGGAGTTTTTACTTTGAAGTCAATAATGTTATGTTATATTTAAATATTTGTGATAAGAACCATTCCATTCCAAAAAGCCACCCTGGTCAGAGAGCTAGTGACTGGTCAGATGAAGGGTGCACTCTTCCTATCTATGGTTGAAGAATTACACATTTTATTTCATAAATGTTGTGATGTATTTCAGCAAAAAAGGTGTCACACACCTGCACACATTGAGTGGCACTCTGAATACACCAATCACATTCCCTAATCACTAGTCCATAAACAAGTGTCATTAACACCTCTCCCTGGTTTACTGCTCCTTAAACATGCTTGCAGGTCCCCAGCTACTCGCTCGGTGAGTTTGTTCTCTTTGGTTTTTAAATAATCTCCCACTTGTTGCTCCACTCACACCTCACTCCCTGAACCCAGAACCATGTCAAAAAAGGCAGATCAAGTTCAAAGGTCTAGTAGCTAAGGTTTAAAATAACAACAACGTAATTATGGATACGGATAATTACTATTATTATTAATACTCGGATTATTGGTGAAGGCGTCTTAAGTGATTATTAACAATAAGTGAGACGTCTGAGAAATCTGCCTGAGCCAGGGAGGGATATCAATATGTACAGTTACTATTTCTAACTGAAAAGAATTGGTTCTTGGTATATGGCCTTAAGAAGCCTAGAGTGGCAGTGCTATATTTGTATAAGTATTTTATTAAGGAAAGACAACTGTGTCACAAAGGAAATTTCACCCAAGAAATTAAAAACACAAAGCACTCAATAACTAAAACCAAAAAAAGAGCAAACAAATAGAAACTGGGAGCATCAGTACCGTAGCAGGGCCAAGCCTGTTACCACTGTGAGCGACCACAAATCAGGCACATTAGTGTAAGCTAATATTGCACGTAAAATGATTCAGAATTCACAAATACGTACCCAGCACCCATTAGGAGCTTCTCCATGGATAACTACACCAACCACTGCTTAGTGTGCAGTAAATCAAAGACAAGCTAAACAACTTTGAAGTAGAAATAAGATGCAAAGCATACATGTGCCACAGCTACAGACCTGCAGCAGTAATGACTCCGCCCACATTACTGTGCTATCAGTAATTAAGGTGTCTGATGCTGTCACTGCAGGGGACCTGCTGCTTTGATGGAGACATTAGCCCTATCCGGACGGGATTCGTTTCTCAGGGGGTCCTGGGGTAATTTTCTCTTTTACGGGGGTTCCTCTGTGATTTTAATCCCGTCCGGAACGAGCATGTCCGTGTTTTTCTCAGACGTCCTCAGAGAAAATTACAGGCGGAATTACCTACTGTTTTTCGCTGTACTCCGTGGTCGTCTGGTAATTTTAGTCCCGTCCGGATCCACATGTCTGAGTTTATACATGCAGACATCACCTCGCGTTTAATAAAACAGCTATATGTCCACTGCCACGCACCGTAGTTACACGTTGGGCGCGCGTTTTCACGGAGATCCACGTAAAGACAGCGGCGAGCGAAAATGGATTTACTGGATTTTTTAATGGATTTATTTTATTTTATTTAACGGATTTATTTAGCTATTTACATTCATTAGCGATTTTTTATAATGTGTTTTCTGTATTGGTTTAACAAAATAGCTTAACTTAAACGGAGATCTTAAATGCTGAACTGAACAGTAGTAAAGTTAAAAGTTAAAAAGGAATCATCAGAGTTGGCAGTGTGACATTATTAAACATGCTATCACGTGACAAGGCGATGTCATGTGACCGAGAAAGGCAAAAACTCACGGGTCCTCCTGTTTTTTCAATTGCTGTCCGGATGCAAGAGTTTTATCACTGAGTACAAGGGTGAAATATTTTTCACAGACGTCCCCCTGAAAAACTAATCCCGTCCGGATAGGGCTATCACTCTCAACACATCACGTTCTTGGTACAGAAAAGAAACTCCTCAGGTGTAAATCAGGCAATGCTCTTTCCAGTGGAGCATTTACACCAAGCCAGGGGACCAAGCGAACGTAAGTTGTTGAGCGGGGGGGGGGGGGGGGGGGGGGGATGTTGGCGACGAACGTAAGTTGTTGAGCGGGGGGGACGTTTGGTCACCCATATATATATGCTTGTAGATGCTATATTTCAGATGGGGTGAATATAAATCTGGGGGGGATTTGTCCCCCCCCCCCGTCCCCAGTGCCATCTGCGCCCCTGCACCAAGCAGCCCTCTTAATTAATAAAATGATCAAGGAGCAATCCGACCACGCCCAAAGTTGTATAAGCTACCCAGGAGACGTTAACCCTTTATATGCCACACCAGCAATTACAATCACCCTGCCTTCATTCAAGCTATAATTTCTTCTCTCCCTCTTTATTTCCACTGTTCTCTCACTTCTGTCAACCTTACTTTTTCATCTCGTTCCCTCTATCTTTTCTTTTAATAGACCATAAAACGTCTCATTTACATGAGGGTATCTTCATGAGGACTGCACAAGGCCTTGCTTCTAAGAGTGCTGGGTAGAACACTCTTGATTATCTTAATTACTTAATTAATGTCCTTCTCCATACCTTTCCAGGAAATTAGTCCCTCACATGTTACTGCTGATCTTCACCTTTACCAATACACTCTTGGAACAGGCTGAATGGGGCAGGATTTACTAGTATTGAGATTCAGGTCTAAGTTGTATGGGAGAGACTATTTGGCAGGACTTATAGACTCTTAAGGTACGGTGGTAGTGATGCTGTTATATTTCATTCAAATATAATTTTTCAAATGTACTTCACTTTATTTATAGTACTGTGTTTGATTACTGTTCCCCAGAACCAGAGAAAATGCTTGATGCCACAAAGATTTTTTCTAAGGATTTAGGGAAACCCCAAAAGTGGGAGACACCTGCTCTTACAACATGACTGGTCCATTCTAGGTTGGTCTTCATGATCTCAACACATCAGTGTCCCAGAGTTATGACTCAGTCTGTATTCCTGTTTTAGCTCCCTAGCTGTGCATATAGACGCACGAGTTGGACCCCCAGGTGTGTGTCCCATGAATCAACCAACAGCCTTGAAGCATCACGGGTTGGTAGTGATGGAGTGCTATCAAATTTCCCAGGGAACCTCACTTGGCCGGGACATTGCTCCTCTGTTATATTTATACCAGGGGTTGCTATATTTGTCTCTAATCCCTGACGTGGTCCCTAACGGACCATGAGGAAAGTCCTTGAGGAAAACATTCAGTCAAAAAAATTAATTCAGGGCTTACACCAGGAGATCTGCCTACAGGGAACATGCTTTAGATGACCCATGGTCCTCAAAAGTGTGCGGTAGCAAGGTGGGACATGTTCTCTTCTCTGGTGGTGATGCACCAGCTCTTCATAGTGACAACATCACTGATTTGGTTGAACATATGAGAAATGTTGTGTCTGCTTGCTACATTTTATTGGTTATCTGTGATATATTAGTCATCCTTTGTTACCCTGCTCATCACATATGATGATAACCTTAATGATATCGACTATGAGGGTCTGCTCACATATCCAGGTGACTATGTTCCACCGTGTCTTATTTCTTTATAATGATGAATTAGTTAACCAGTGTTTTGTAGAAAAAAATATACAGACTGAAAAAAAGAAACAAAAATTTTGTTTTACTCATTTAGGGAGGGAATGTTATAATATTGATAGTTTTTTCATATATTAAAAATATTTTTTTTCTCAAATTACACACTTTGTGTTTATAATTCATTTATGTTAAGCATTAGGAAAGGAGTACATCACTCTGGAACAGAGATAACGCAAGGATTGAGAGCCCCTGAAGTCACCTGTTTGTAACTGGGCAGAAATGTCAATTGTATATCATGGGTCTCTTATTGTGGAAAATTGGTTTGGTCTTTGCTCTGATGGCCAATGAAGAGCAACCTTCACTGTTCAGGTCTGAAGTGCCTTCACAGGAGATGGTTTATGCTAAATAAACACTTCTCTAAGGCTTCACTAACATACAAACAGGCTTTGTATTGGTTCATCAAGTCTTGACTTATTGAGAAACCCTAACATTCACCACATGACTCACAAAGTGAAAAATTTGTGGGCAATGTCCTGCTCTGCTGTGACATTGACTCGATGACTCTGAAATCACACCAGGAATCAAGAAGCAGGACTGTAAAAGCTCTCCAAAGCTGACACATGCAAGTGTGCTCCTTGCACACACACCAACACACCCACTGCATTCAGTATGATCCAAAAAAAGAAATAAAATTGAAGTAAAATGAAATTACAATCCTACACATTGCAAAAGTAAGCATAAATACCGCTGACTGTGTATGGCAATAAATATGCACTGGATATTGGATAGAAATGTAAAAAACACTCTACTTCAAGGAGCTGAGTCATTAACTCATGTTGTAAACAAACGCACACACACACACACACACACACACACACATATTGCATAACTCCCTAGTCCTTCTGCCACCATGTACACCGTAACATATGTCTCAGACTGCATGCGTGTTTACACTAAAGGACGCTGAAGTACACACTAACTAAACAGATGCACCAACACACGGGCACATGCACCACAGGCACACACTGGCGTGGCACTTAAATATATTATTTTGTCATGTATATGCACACAGCTTTGTCGCCGTGCAGAGGTATCGTATAACAGTGCGGTGTTAACACGGGTGACGTGCATGCCCTTTAAAAGAAGTGAAACCTTCCATAAAGCCTCAGTGGACTGTTCAGTGGAGGACAGCCTTGTTAGCACCTCCTCAGACCTGCTCCTGAAGCTATAGAGGAGATGAGAGGGATGGATTGGGCAACTCTGGCTGATGGATAGACCACTAACGGAGACACACTGTGGAGTGTTTGTCAGAGTCACTGCTAGAGGATTGCAACATCTAACGCACTGCACAACATTCCTTTACACCCAACATCTACAATAAAAACTAACTCTTTTTACTGAGCAGAGTGAAAACATCACCACCAATATACAGTGGAGTGCTGTACTCAGTGTGACATGCAAATATGACGTGTGGTGTGTGGTAAGGAGAGATTTTTGGGTTGTTGGGGGTAAGGGAGGATTAGGGACGACCCTAGACGTCTCCCACAGGCTGGGTGTGTGGCTGTTTCTGCGGAGATGCACTAATGCTCCTGCAGGGTTCTGCTTCACCACGCGGGGTCTCCTGTCTCCCTGGGCAGGGGTCACACATGCACAGCTGCACACACCCAGAAAAGGTTAACGAGCGAGCCAAAGCACTTCGCATGAATAGACAGCCGCAATTAAACATTCACATGCAGGTATGACTGCCATCTGGATGCAATTCTCCCAGGTTTGTAATAAAATGTACGCACATCAAAGCCAGACAGTCTACTGTATGTATGTGCCACAGCAATGTGTTTGGTTTGAATGAACGTTTAATTAAACGGGTTTGTTGGTGGAAAAAATGTTGGCTAATGTTCAGGAAGATCATGGTGTTAGCAACACTAGTGCTGTGGGTTTGAGTCACAGAGCATTAATACTGATCAATAGTAAGTCACATTGGTAAAGGGGTACTCCCAAATTCTGTAGGAGGGAATCACAAAAATGTCTTTGTAATTCTTCATGCAGGTTGTAAACCTTTATTTATTTTGATTTATCTATATCTATGTACCTTATCCAAATTACAGTAACCAGAAACAAAGTTTGCCTTTTTTTTTAATGTGCAGTTTTTAAAAATGTATTTTCCTAATTAGGAACGGCTTATGTGCTCAAAAGATCAAAACCTCATCCTCGCAAGACTAATCCCCTCTGGTCACTTCCATATCATTTTGCAGATCCATTTGTCCTTGTGTACACTGGCCAATGGGTAAATAATATGGACAGGTGGACCCAATGACAAGGAAGCACTACAGCAGTTAGGGTCTCTTTGAGCTGGAATCTTCTGTAAAAGCCTTCGACACTTGGGATAAATGCGGAGGAGTGAAGCAGGATTAGGAGTGAGTCAGAGCTGAAGTGATCAGGTTTCATCATCTAGAAGAGGTTTCATCATCTAGAGGAGCACTCCCGACAGCACAGGCCACACAACTCAGTCTTGCTCCTTGAAGCGACAGAGCCAGCCAGGATGGAGACCTGAACAGTGCCCCTCCATTTTCTAAAGAGAAACAACTACACAGAGACATGCTGAAACGGTGATGGAAGACGGCTGCTAAACGGATACACAGACATAGCCAGAACTGAACTACCGCCTGCATTGTTGAACTGAGACTCGCAGGGTTCAGTTCACATCCACACTGTTGAATCAACACCTACTGTTGGATACAGACAGTAAGCTTTAATTAATAAATGGACGTCGATTATTTCCAGCCCATTAAACTGTCAGACAAATTCTGCCACATGTCAAACCCGGTGAGACAGAGGAGCTGTGGTAAAGTCTACAGACAAACCGACTGACAGACAGACATTCAGCCAGAGGGGACAGCACTGTAGTGACCAAAGAAATGGTGAAGTGTAGCAGTGCCTGTCAATGTAGTCAAGCTCCAATTGTATTGTTTATAAAAACAACAAAGTGAGGGGAGCAAACCTAAACAAACCAGGCCACAGACCTCATCACAGTAGTGTGTCTCTAGCATCACACAGCCTACTGGAAAAGAGACAGTTTAAGTAGGCTACACATAATGAGACAGGTGCACCCAACTGAATCCCATGTTGATTCACTCTCCACCTCGCTATTAATGCTTGATCACGCCCTCAACACTTTCACCTTCTCCCTTTCCTTAAAGGCCTTCTGTTCTTGCTATTACAAGGGACAGTATCTGGCCAGTCATCTGGTGCAGGGTGGTGTACTGCAGGCTCAGAGCTAAGCAGACACTCAACGAGAGGGCCGTGAAGCAGGAGTCTCATCAGGCTCGATGCATGACAGTGTCTGCCAGGCATCAATAATCTGTAACAGAGACACAGTCAGAATAGCAGCTGACCTGGGTGAAACACAGAGAGAGCCAGCACTGCACCTGCTGTGTCTGTGTGCAGCATCTTTAGGCTTTTTCTTCACGCCGATGGTCTTTATTGGACAGCTTAAGGCATGCTTCACTTTACTGTCGCTTTGGATGCTGCTGACAGTTAGCCTCATTCCCCGTTGTATCTCAGACACATTATTTTATAGCCAAAGGCGACGTCGCACAGAGCACCTTTACTCTCTCAATCTCTCCTTTCCTATTCCTTTGCATCTCACATACACACGCCTTTAAACAAAAGCACTATTTATTCCTTCTCAGTCTCTATCTGTTCCATCTTCATCATCAAAGTACAAGATTCAACAAAGTAAAAAATCTGAGTAAGAAAAGCCTCGGTTTATTTCCTTATCTTATAATCATCCAGCATCCTCCCTACACACGAACACAAAGACAGAACCAGACAGACACAAGCCCCAGACAGATGGAAAAATGTAGGAAAAATGCCCCAATGAAACGAGTCAGACCAATATGAATATTTTTACGTTTATTTTTCACTCTTACTAATAGGTTTTTGACAGTAGTCTGTGATTTTATATACTTTACGCTTTATATTGCTTTTACTTGCTTACTTACTATAACTATAGCGCAGCGTATGCTGGGGAGTGAGGCAGACACAAATGCTGAGGAGAGCGAGATTTAATAAATGGAATTCCACACTCAGGGTCAAACAGGAAGGCATTGGTCAAATCCGATAAGGAGTCAGAACATGAAACACGGAGAGGCATAACAACACAGAGTACAACAAGGGACGAAGGCACTGAACGATATACCTAAACAAAACACGGGTAGAACGCATAGACACACCAGGATACAGAAATACAGGGCGACTGGGCAGTGAAACGAGATGAACTCACAGACCAGGAGTCACAGAACAATGAACAAAACAACCGACAACGGGCTGAAACACAGGGTTATACGCAGAACTAAACTTGACACAGGTGGAGACAGTGACGACATAGGCGTGGCAGACAGAGGGATACTATGGTAACAGACAAGCAGGGAACAACACAGACACGAGGAGCAGGAACCCGAAGTGACAGCTAGAGAGGGGGGCGTAGCCCTACGTGACATCAACATAGAGTAAAAAATCCAGGGTTCCACCTCAACAAACAAAATAACATCATTACTACCCCGAACCTGAAAACACAAGCCTTCCTCATCTGGGTTGGAGATACCATTAAAAAATATCTTGTTGGCTATAGGAAACATGTTGGGGGACTTGAGGGAGTCAATTGTGTGAACACCCAAATAGAAAAGCAGTCATTATGCAGTGTGCATCCCACCACAGATAATGCCCCAGCACACGTACAGAAATGATGGTGGAGACATTTCTGCAGACAGAATTTGTCACTGGAGACCAAGGTAATCACAACAATCCTTGCAGCGTCTCCCACCAGCCTCCCATATCGCCTGTAATCAACAATTACCACATTGTGAACTTATTATGGTGTCTGTAGCTCATAAATACAGAGCTGGAGAAGGACTCAGCTGAGCCTCAGCACCCCAATCTCACTCTGACTCAAGGTAAAAGCCTTTCCTCTGACTCCCTACATCTTCCTGTGTCTTGCTGAAACAGTGATGTGCGCTCGTATAAATACAACCACGATTAATGTTGTTAAACTGGGCATTAAAGAAAATAAGATACTGAGCGATGTGCCGAATCTCCTACAGATTCACAGTTTCTTCCTTATGAAGCTTTATTAACAAGTTGAATTTATATTTTTTTACCTTATTGTGACACCGACCTTATTTTTTCTTGGCTGTGTAGACACAGACACAGAATTTCGGATCAAATTCAAGGTAGGCTAAAGATTTGCATAACCAGACTAAAGTGAGGTAAAGATGTGGTTGCTGGTGATTTACTAGATATTTCGGGAATTTTTTCACTTCAATCCAAACTGGAGCAATATACCAAAACTCAGTAGTGCTCAGAGCAAAGAAAATGCACAGTGTGGCCACAAATGAATGTGCCTACAATGCCAAAGACATCTAAGGTCCACCTGACAACTCTTGTACAGAAAAAGAAATTAGCGCTGCAGAGAGCAGTGGTGTAGACTGCAGTAACATCACCGTACAGTATTTAAACCTTTGTAGGTATCTCATGGTATAATGTAATGCGCAAAGGTGGACATTCCAGCTTCAGAAAGTAAAACTCTGTCCCAGGATTTTAAGCTTGCTGGATTTTCTAATTAGTGCCAGATAAAATTTGTGGAATCAACACAATCCAGGAAGCCTGAGCAAAATCTTGGTGAAGAATTTTACCCTGGAAAGTCCACTTCTGGTTATGTGTTTGAGTTGAATTAGCCTTTATTTTACCCTTCTAGCTCATGGTTCTATGTACGGTCTTGGTGTAACATACATAAAGCATTTATCATTATATGTTGTATTATGAATAATTCTCCCACTTTCTGTGTAATCAGTAAAGGGTGTTGTCTGCAAATAATTATTATCCCTTATATAAGTTTGACTGAACAAATGAGGTTTGAAATGCTTATAAATCTCCCTCCCTGTATTTGAGACTGATAGTTCAGCTGCTTTCATAACATTGATGTATAACTGCAAAAAAATTGTAATGCAAAAATAAACAATATTGCCAGTTCTAAAGAGTGATGACACTGACGTTCTTCTCAAAATGCAAGCAACACAGCACAGGATTAAAATGACATCATCGTTGTCAAAAGTTCACACACAAATAAATCGCTCCCATCGTGGGTTTTCAGCTACCTATTTCCAGTCTTCCATAACAACTTCACCCCAGCCTTCCACATTTCTCCTGTTCCCACTGCACCAGTGAACCAGACGTCTGTATTTCTAGATGGTCTGACTCAGCCTCTTCGTTTCAGCACCTCTTGGTTCAGGGACAGCACCCTCACAGCCTTCATGACGTGAGACCAGACTTTCCGGAAACGAAACTGATTCCACCATAACTTTCCTTTCTTCCCTTTATCTGCCATTTAGAACAATTTCTGAGCCTGAATCTCTAGGCGGACCATTAACACAGCTGTTATGTCTGTTCTCTTAAAGAAAGGATCCAACAACTTGCCATAGTTATTTCTGTCACTGATTAGAACAGATAAGTTGTATGCAAAAGTCTTTTACATATCACATACCCATCTGATCAGATTATATATCTATCTTTAAAAATGCATTGAAAGCGTTTAATTGGCTATACTATAGGTATATAGGGTTGGTCTACATTTCAATTTCATTAATATGATTAAAATATTATGCTATAGCCCAATAGCACTGATTTTGACCAATCAAGCATGCTCACAGCCTTTTACTTAGAAAGATGGACTTGTCATGGCTGTCCCTTAATGTTTCACTTTATCTTAGCTCAGACACTCTAGCCATAAGAGGTAATAAATATCATCATATCTTTATATGCAAATGACATTCTGTTATTCACAGATAGACAAAACATTATTGGAATACATTGAAATAAATTAAATGCTGACCCTTCTCTATAGGACATTGCCATAAAACCTTTCAACATCACTCTCAATATCAAGTTAGCTCATATCTTACAAATAAGTCATATTTCCCTTATCATTTACATGTTTATATATCAGCACTGAAAATGAATCATGTCTATCACATTAGTTTCTTTAGTACCACAATTCCCTTGCCATCACCTGTAGGGTATCAGGACAAAGATAATTTTATAATGTCTCAGCACATTTGGTTTGTAAACACCAAGGTATCAAGTTTTCAATCATCTAGCAAAGAAAATTAGATAGACAACTTTCCATTGCGAATTTTTTAACTATATGCTCAATCTTTTAGTCTGCATTGACAGCATGACTGTCTAGCTGAAAATTCACATATGAGAAGACATGCATGTGCCCTGACTCTATTAGACATTGTTTCAGTGGGGCTTTAAATATTACACACATGAGGCTCAAACTATAGAGGGATGAAACACTGACTTTACAGAAGTGGAATCAATGCTTTCCTGCTGCTGAGGCTAGGTTGATCATATAGCTGTATCTTATTTCAGTATAAATAACTCAGTTAGTTTCACGTATCTCTCTCTCTATATATATACAATATCTTGTTTTGTATCTCTTATTGTGTCTAAGTGACGTTTGCCTTTTTAAAGGGTTATGGCTGGACTGGCATATGTTGACAATTTAAAGTTGTTCAGAATTACCAGAAGTGCAATAAAGCAGGTTGTGTACGGCTTTTGTTTACTTATGGAAAGGATTTGTGAGGTTTGCCAGTAAGCTGAAGTAAATCCTTTATATGTATTATGCAAAAATGCAGATTTGTACAACTGTATTTTCACAAAATTATTTAAATGCGAATAAACAAATCATTGCAAGGACAATTGTATGTTATTTACTGATCAGAACTTCCAAATACTACTACAGGCCCATTCTATTAGTTAGTTGCCTGCAAAAACGTTGTGTAAGAGTGTTCCAGATATCCACTAGATCTGCTGCATCCTGTTCCTCATGGTCTCTTCTGTCAATACAAGGTGCAGCTTGCGCAGAAATTCCACACAGTCCTCTCCCTGAATCTTGCAAAAGTTGTGAAGAGTGCAGCAGGCACTGATAATTATGGGAATTGCAGATATATCAGCGCCGAGCTGCTACACCAAGCACATCCACCATCCCCTTCGCTCTGCTGAGTGTGCTGGGTGCACACGCCACAGTTGCCCGGCTCCTGCTGAGATGCTCGCTGGAGGAGCAGTGATCTGGTAGGTTGCCAGCACCTTGTATCTTAAGCAGCCAGCTGCAAAGTGGATATGGGGGGGGGGGGGGCTTTCTGACAGCATGACTGGCACAGTGGTGTCAATTATCTCTTAATTGTCCTATAAGTAATTTTGCACTTAATCGTTCTGTATATATTCATTAAATATAGATAGAAGCACAACTTAAATGTTAAGTCAAATTCAAGAAACCAGTTTGAGATGATTTGAGATTTCACACATGGCACATTATCCTGCTGGAAGCGGTCAGAAGAGCTGTATCCTGTGGCTGTAAAGGGACGTACATGGTCAGCAACACCACTAGGGTTGCTGACCTATAGGTAGGATGTGGAGAACGATGCTCAGTTGGTATTAAGGGGCCTGAAGTGAGCCAAGAAAATATCTCCCCACACCATCACACCACCACCAGCAGCCAGAACCGCGAATGCAAGGCAGGATGGACCAATACTTTTATGTTGCTAATGCCAAATTCTGACCCTACAGTTTGAACGTTGCAGCAGAAATCAAGACTCATCAAACTAGGCGACACTTTCCCAATCTTGTGAGTTATAACTTCAATTGGCTCTTCTGTCTATCAGCTTGAACCTTTCTAGCCATTCTCCTCTCCTCTCACCTCCGGCATCAAAACAGCATTTTCCCCTGAGAACTGCTGTTCACTGCATGATTTCTCTTTTTAACGCTGTTTTGCAGCCTAATGGGTAGAGCTGTGGGTTATCAACTGGAAGGCTGTAAGTTCTAATCCAAGCTCTGGCATGTAGTTACATCTGAGTGCTTGAGCAAGACCCTTACGTCTCTCAGCTCCAGGAGTGAAACACAACGTCTGACCCAGCCTCCAGAAGAAGCTGATATGCAGGAAAACAAAAAAAAAATCTCATTGTACTGTACATGCATGTATGTATATATGAAAAAGGCATTCATTCTGGCCTAGAACTTAAAAAAAATCACAGATCAGCTGTTTCTTATATTCTCAGAGCAGCACATCTATCCCGTGAAGTATTTTGCAGAGATCACTTCCTTGTGGCAGTTTGATTAACTGCACTGTGCAACTCCAAAAAGGTTGTGTTCTGTGTGATAGGCAGACCCAGCTGTAAGCTAGTACAATACCACAGCAAGTCACTTTTTGACAGTGATGGCTTTCCTACACCGTGAGCCTTTTCACACTATCTTTGTCTTAAAGCACTGCCAGAGGTACTCAAACGTACTTCAGTATCCTGAAGCTCTCAGCAAACTTTACCTCTATGTACCTCTATGTACCTCCATACCCACACATCTCTGTGTATCCCTCCACACCACATTCTCTCCCATACCCACACTTCTCTTTGAGTAGCAATTCCAACAACAGCTGCAAAAACAGCAAACACAAACCAACATTTTCATCTTCCCAACTTGACGCATAACCAATTAACCGTTTGCCATCCTACAGAGCAAAATGAGATACAGGCATACATGAGTTACTGCAATACAGCACATTTCCCGAAATGACCAGTTTCAGTTTCTTGATGCCTTTTAAATATTGCATTAAATTAATTGTTCTTTTCGGATTTCATTGGTCTTTCAATGAATTAATATTTTGGCTTTTGCTGTGATTCTCAATATGTGTGTTTGATCTGGCAAGGCCACCGTGGATAGAGGCTCTCCCTTACACATACTTGCACACTTACACATTCTTACATGCCTATACACTTACACATACTTGCATACTTACACTCCTACACTCTTACACATACTTGCACACTTACACACAGAAAGTTAAACATTCTCAATTACAATGAGACGAACAGCTTTTTTGTTTGAGAGAAGATGGAGAGAACTTTGAACTAAACCCTACTGTCACATACTGGATTGAATTTTCTCAGTATGCCACTCACACCTCCAACCATGTCAATCATGTCCCATTCAATTACAGAATACGTTTGTCAAATAAAAACAAGTGTGGACAGAAGCACGCTTAATCAAAATCTGTCCATAACAGCTCAAATGCTCAAAATGAATTCTAGTAGCTGAGCTAAACAGTTTCCTCTGTGTTTGGCCCTTGAGGACAGGAGTCTCATGTGCACTAAGCCTTTTATTCATTCATTCAAGATGCTCTCTTTTAAAGCTGCTTCTAAAAGGTTAACTGTAAAACACCATTTAACATAAATGGAAGTGTAAACCCAGGTCTTTTTAATATTGTCAAATCTCAGTTGGTCTCAGTTGTCTTATCTACTCAATCTGTATTGAGGAAAGGTGAATGAAGAGCAAGACACATGGGATGCTGCGAATATATTTACATTTAAAATGTTCAATTCTAAATAATTTGAAATGAAAATAAATGTATTCAAACCATCATCACATCATTTTCATAAAAACTGAATGCTAACAGCGTGTTTAGGAAACAAATAGATTAATACACTGACACTTTTACATAACACTACAGAGAGCATAAACTGCATATATGACAAGTTTCATCACAGAGTGTTGTGAGTAATGGTTTCAGAACTACTGCTAAAAATAAAACTGCATAAACTGAAATCTTGGACACCAGTATCTTTTACCTATTTTACACTTTCCCACAGAGAAACAGCATCTCACAACTTATACATGCTCATACAGCTTTAGACACTTTTTTCTTTTCTGTTGTTTTGTTATGTGGGTCTCTGAGGGATGTTGTAATGTGTTAGAAGGCTGACTAGTGAGGGAGCGTGTGTGAGTGAGTGAAGGATTAGTGTGTAGTGCGTCTGCTCGCCAGTGATGGACAGTAACGAAGTAAATGTAATTCGTTACTGTACTTAAGTAACATTTCCATGTATCTGTACTTTACTCAAGTACTTTTATTTGGTAAGACTTTATACTTTTACTTCACTACATTTCAAAGCGAAACTTTTTACTTTTCACTTCGTTACATTTACAGAAACATCTCGTTCCTTTTCTATTTTTAAATCAACGCTTAATAAAAGACTATAACCAATCAGCGCTCAGTAAGAGATTAAGATTTGTACGCTAATTGGCTGAGGATCTGACACGGCTGCAACAGATGGCTTTCCCCAACACCCCTGGACTTATTTAGCCGAATTGTTTTAATTCCTCGAAAAGAAAAATGATTCGTATTCCTTCAAGTGTCTCCTCTGCATTCCGAAGAACACATCACGGTCATCATTTATGAACTCGCCGTCAAACTTGAAAAAACACATCGAGGTAAGTTCGCCATTAGATGAGTACTACCAACAGGGTGGTTTATGGTTTATATACCCTGGTTAATTATATCACATTGAAATACACAACTTTTAACAGATGCTTTTATTCAAAGCAATGTGCTAGTACCCAAATTGCAATCTGTGGAGATGCTAAGCACCAGTTTAACACAGGAGACTCCCACATCAAACGTTAAAGCCGGGGACACATACACGCGAATTTGGCCAAGCGAAGCGAACTTCGCAATTCATTCCTATGAGGGAGGCGAAGGCAAGCAAATATGAGCGAAGCGAAGCAAAATTATTAAAATTATTATTATTATTATATTAATTATTTACGCAATAATACACTCGAGGTTCGTGCTATAACGTGTAATATTGGCGCTGCGGTCGTAGGCCGAGTGCCGTAGATCAGCACAGTGCCAATATTACCCGTTATAGCACGAACCTCGAGTGTATTATTGTGATTATACCACAGTTCAAGTATCGCTGTTTATTGAAAGATTTTGAGTTAAAGAGGACGAGAAAATACGACCCGTTTGGTTAAAAACACTCCGCCAGTTAAAATAGTTCCATTCAATGGCTTGCTGCTAAACTTATACAACACTGGAACAGCCTTACCCAATAAATATTATAGAGGTAAATATACACAAAAACAACTGTTGATTAAGTTGTATTTATTAAAAATAAAGTACAACAATTATTGTCCATCCACTGCTGATTGGAGGTTCGTTCAGGTATCTGTTCAGTCCAGCTCTTAAACCAACGAAGCTGCTGATGCTATATAAGTCTCCCTTCACGTTTCTGACGGATCCATAAAAACGTCGTAAAAGCTGATTCATTTCATTTTTGTTGATAATACTAAAATCGACTGCAATGTCGTTGCTCTTTAACCAGGATTTAAATACATTAAGAGCCCAGGACGTTTGTTTTACGGTATTAACTTCGTTTCTCTGCATTTCCAGCCCATCCAAATCATTGTTTGTAAGCGTGACAAACCTTGGCTCATTGGAGGAATGAGGCTGGTCATTTATAGCTTCATCCTCCAGTTTCAGATCGAAACAAATGCTTTCGAAGCCAATAGATTTAACGAACTCCCTGTAATTCATTTTGATAATGTTGCTGCTTGTTTGTAGTTGCGCTGTTTGGCCCGTAAACGCTGCTGCGTTGCTAGGTTACCTGTATGTGGCGGAGTAATACATGGAGAGCTTCGGTTACAGTGCTATAACGTGTAATATTGGCACTCCTAGATCGCCTCTCAGCCAATCACATTGTAGGGTCGGAACAAACTGTGGTATAATAATAATTATTAATTATTTGGCCAAGTTTAATATTATGAGTTCAGTTGGTTGGGCTGCACACAGTTCTAGTTCTATGTGCTAAGCTTCCCTATCCCGCCATGTGGTGGACAACGTATAACCTCTTCATATAGCCTACTGTATCGCCTCTTCAAAACTTAGGTAATGCTTCATCAAATGTAATGTTTATAGTGAATGATTTATCAGTTGTTTTTATTGATTTTCATCAGTTGTGATGGTGTTATTAGTTTTATGACAAGCGAAATGAATGAAAAATAAAATAATGAAATTTGAATGAATGCTTTTTGTGTTGTTGCTTCAAAAGCACTTGGTCTTACTTAAATATAATATACTTTGGGTATTTTGTGTTTGCTAGGCAAATGTAAGGCACTGTTTCGTTGTTCACTTGTTGATCGAGTAGGCCTAGGGGTTTTGATATGACGCTAAGAAAAAAAAGTTTTTACTTTTACTTTTAATACTTAAGTATTTTTGAAGGCAGATACTTTTGTACTTCTACTCAAGTAAAAAATTGAGGTGAATACTTTTACTTTTACTTGAGTAATATTCAATGCAAGGTAACTGTACTTTTACTCAAGTACATAATTGCTGTACTTCGTCCACCACTGCTGCTCGCCCACTCCTGCATCTCCAGCGCTACGGTGAGTCAAGCGTGGCAGAACCCTGGAGTATTGGGCAGACAGCACCGCCCCGAGATACACACGTCGCTGCAGGAAAACATGAGCCAGTGGGTTCAGTCATTCAGGCTCTACTATTGCTTCCAGTACTGCAGATTCAACACTCAGACTTACGGCTGAGTCACGTGAGGTAGCACTAGCTAAATCGGTCTCTATGGTCTCATTTGATCTCTATGTGATGCTTTATGCACCAGACTTTGTATCTACTTGCTGTATTTAGGTGTGCTGTATAGAAGGCATGAAATTAATCTCTTTTACTTTTTGAAAGGAAAAGATGTGCTGACCTCTGAGGACTGTAGTATTATTTTTTGGTATTTCCACATTGTAGTGTACATATTAACTGACCCGCTTTTAGAGCATACATGCATCCTGCAGTTAGCCTATAGCGTGAGCTGGGATACAGTCCGTTAAATCAGTAAAATATCTAGCTGTCCATCAAGGGGTTCTGCCAGACACTAGACGGGAAGCTGACAAACTGGACTGTCTGGCATAAAATGGGACTGTCCAGCCAAAATCAGACATATAGCCACCATGTCTATAATAATAGCAGCTGTACTAACCCTAAGGGTTACAATAAAATCAGGCATATTTCTGAATCCTCCATTGTTTTCATCCACCAGTCAGAGATACAGGGACTACAGAACATTTTCATGTTGTTATAGTTACTCACCTAACACTTGAACAAAACCCTAAACCTAAACCTAGACCTTAGCCCTAACGCTAACCCTTGTTACTGGAGTGTGATTACAGTCTTTCCACATAGTTATGGATACCTCAATGCCAAAACTTCAACCTAGACTCCAACCCTAACCATTTCTGTGTTCATGAAGCGTGGATGAAGCTTGTGTCTAAGACAAAATGATGTCACTGCATATGCCTAAAATTCAAACAGTGCAAATTAATACTTTAAGCTTTTAAAACCTGACACCTGTTTAGTTTATGAGTTCGTTTAGACTGACTTAATTTGCTCTAATGCATTGTTGCTAAAGCAATCTTGTCTCTCATTTTGTTTGAAGAGCTAGTGTTAGTTCTATTCTTTGAGAAGTAATTAACATCAATCCTAGGGTAGCACATAAACTGGCTAGTGCACACCTGTTCACGTCTACGACGGCCTTGATTACTCACCCAAGTGGATAAACCTCATAAGGTACATGACACAAACTACTGTTAGGCTAAAAGCAGAAACAAGGTTATAATTCATTTTTTAAATAATTATAAATAACACAATATTTAAGAAAGCTCAAAAAAATTATTCTGAAAAAGCAAAGAGTGACAAGATTCAGATTAACTTGTGTAAAACTGACAAAATTAGGTGCATGTTGAGAAAAAAAGATACTGACACAGCTCATGGTTGAGACCAGCCCCGTCGACAGGGGGGGACAACCGGGTCTGTTGTCCCGGGCCCCAGGGCCAGGGGGGCCCATCAAAGAGCCCAGCAATTTATTTTTTATTTAAAGTCTATAATTTTTAAATAATCTTGAAATCTTTCATTAATATAAAATTCTGTACTCAAAATAAATTCAATGGCTAAAATATATGTTTTTTAACCTATTTGCATATTTTCCATTAAGTGCATACACCCCCGCATCCCACTGGAAAATGGTTTGATCCAGCACCGACCGTAACTGGCTGGTACCCGCACAACAGCGGGAAATACAGTGGTGGATAGTTAAAGTAAATACAGAAATCTGGAGCGCAGAAAAGAAATGAAAACATTTACCTGACGAATTTTAATGTTGCATTGTGTTCCAGGTTTGAAAAGTGCTGGAATTTAGGCTAAAGTACTTGAAAATGCTTGAAAGTAACTACTTTGTTTCACAACAAATAGCCGTCTGACTGAACAGTTCTCGTGAAGACGTTAAGATTGGGCGTTTTGAAAATAAACAACCATTAAATAATGTGATAAAAAGCGAATTATTTCGAGTAAATGTGTAAATATTTAACTCAATTAAGTTTAACGTGTTGGAAAATATTGAAATTGACCTTTAAAGTGAAGTACAAGTGCTTTAATTCCACATTATAAAGGTGTATGAACCCTGCAAACATGACTTTGTTCATTGCGCTGAAGCGCGTCGCGCGCGAAGTTACAAAAGTCAAGAGGTGCACGACCTCGCATGGACAGCGCGCGAGGCCCTCGCACACGGTCGGTGCCACTGCGATTACTTCATTTTCGCGCGAACCCTCGCACCGCTCGCGACGCGTCAAGTATATAACCAGTCAGCTGTCAGAAACAGCTTTGATGTGTGGCTATATTGTCAAATGACGAAATTCAAATATGACGTGCGCCGGGGGGGGGGGGGGGGGGGGGGGGGGGGGGGGGGGGCACATTAGACTTTCTTGTCCCGGGCCCTAGCAAGACTGTCAACGGGCCTGGTTGAGACCATGCCATCTGTGCCATAGATGACATATATGGTAGGTGGGGCTAGCAGAGGAAAGAGCTCTCTTACCTCTGTTGATGATATAGCAGAATCTTAACTGCTCTGATCCAACCAAACGCTTCAAAACTCCAATGGATTGTGTTTTAACTAGCAGCAAGACAGGTTTGAAACTTTCTGTAAAGCTCTTGACCGGCCAAATGAACCCGTTCATGAATGAATTTAAGACCCAGTGTGAATATTTTCAACTTTTTATTGTCAGAATTTATTTATGATTATGCTCATTATGCTATTACTCAGGGTGTTTGAGACAAGCAGACTATAAGGCAACTGCATGATTCACTGCATACTAATGAAAAAATAATTAGATATAATAAATACAAGTTATAGATATAATTAGATACAGTATAATTGCTAATATAAGATTAAAACTCATGTTGCAATGCTAAATCAAGATGTACTGTACATCTTTATGTTTTATTTAGCTCAAATCACTAATACATTTACATTACATGCAACATTGTTCAATTCCAGCTTTTTGCTCAGATCGAATTTTGATGGTTCACATTCATAATTTCAAGTGACCCGTATGTGTCTGTAATGTGAATGCATATGTCCTCCAAAGCATACAGTCCCCAGAGCTACCAACATCAAAATAGCATCATGTTTGTGAGATGACTCATGGAATCAAAACTTCAGTTCGTCAGCTATATATGATCAGGGCAAGAAGGCAGGTGAAAAATTTATCTCAGCAACTGTGGTCACTGCTTCAGGTTGGTAACGGGAATGTATCCTACTGCATTCTTAGTTTAATATTAAGTAGTAAGTAAAAGATCATGAATTTTTCACAACATCCTGGTGAATATTACAGTGATGCTTAAAATTATTACCAGACTCAATTCAGGAACTGGATGTATAAAGCCTTCATGTAAACAGGCAAAAAATTATTTGTAAGCTTGGTCAAATATCATTGTTAGTATATTCTATTGCCTGTTTTCTTCACATTGTGCTGTACATGCTGACTACCCTGACAAATATTATTCATATTATCCATTATTCATACCCCTTCAAAGCCTATGGGATGCTTTCTGAACCTACGCATGCATGATACCGTGGATGTTTGTGCTGAGAAAAACTAAATATTTTGTAATATTTGACATTTTTTCATTCATGTTTGACTCTTCTTTTGTAAATATTGTCAAAGAAAATGCATAATGAACAAAAATGTCTTTCCAAAAAGGCCATACTGATTCCCTTGAACACAAAAAAAATGTTTCCTGGCATGATAAAGGCTACAGTTTCATTACCTGACCACTGCGCCGTCTTGAAAACAGCAAGAGCAATGTGAGCCAAAAGGATAAGCAACAAATCTCTATTAACAACCAAGTAGCAACCTCAGAGACAGCAACTACCTCTCATAAAAAGCAGGCAAGGTTCAATGCTAAGCACTGAGGAGTTTGTGAAAGGGGCAGGATATGAGCAACAGGAGTGTGTGGTTGATAATCAGTATTCGCTTGAAATTAAGCGTGAACACGATTGGATGGACTGGGGGGTGTGTGATTATTGGGATCTGTGATTGGATGGTGTGTAGGTGTGGTCTCTGCCTGGGATTGACTGTATGCCATTGCCAACTGAGATGTGACAACCAGCAAGCAAGCCTCTTTTAATGATGTATCTAATAAATATAATGTGTTCGAAATAGCCTAGTGTGTGCTGTATGCAATATACATTATGGAGTAGGTTATTCTGAACATTGCCCATATAGATTCCATAGAATATTTTCATGAATTTGAAATAAATAAATCAAATATAATTTAGAAATTTCTTTCACCGGTCTACAACAGTTACAAGTGAATGATGAATGCTCAGCAATGTTTACGTACATTTAGACAAATTTGAGCTCTCAGTTGAAGTTTACAAACTGGATTAGCAAGATGAATGAATAAATGGATGGATGGATGGATGGATGGATGGCAAAATGTCACCATTTCAACATAGTACATTGTTTGTAATACATGCTAGAGATCATTAACACTCTGGAAAATGTACTGCAATTGCTCACGTCATAAAGATCTTAGCATATTTTGATATGGAAATGACAGTGTCAGCACTAACACTTTAATGCCATCTAAGAGTTTCCGTAGCTCAGCACAAAACATCGTCATCAAATACATCACATCACCAGATTCTTTTCCTGTCTGAACTTAGTCATGCCAACTTAGCAACTTTATTGGAAGATGTAGCAACTTTTCAGTTCTTTCAAAAAGCATCTAACAACAAAATCAGCTAGTTTTCAATGTTATGTAGTATGCTGTAGCAACTATTAATATGTGACTCAAGCACTACTATGGATGAATTTTCCCTGTAAATGACACAATTTTGTCTGTCACAAACTCACAACACATGAACTGCCTGGTTCTATTTGTCATATATATATATATATATATATATATATATATATATATATATATATATATATATATATATATATATATATATATATATATATATATATATATATATGCGTGTGTGTGTGTGTGTGTGTGTGTGTGTGTGTAGCGAGAGATTCACAGCACAACCACAGGGTGTTTTTGCTTGCCATGCTCTGCGTTGTGCCAATGAGATACTTGTGATGACGTCAAAACATGCTACAGCAACCCTACAATGTACTCCACATCATCATGGATTGTGAAACATTGTTCAAAGCATTTCTCAGGTTGGTTCAGTTGGATGGGGGCGATGCCAGATCAATAGCAAACGCAATTTGTGAGCAGTATAACATTAAAAAGAGAATCTTTAGGGTACTTGCAATAATGCATCCATATTGACTGGAGTGTACAAGATGGTGCACAAGGTTTTAAAGGAATAGTACTTTGATCTATTTGGTACTTATGTGTGCAACAGTGTTCACTACTGGTTGTCATTTTTTGCATCAGAAACAAATATACCTAGGGTTTGCTCAATACATAATTAGGGAATTAGGAGGCATACAAAGCAATATTTGCAACCATTAATTGTGACCTGCAACATGTCACATGTTGGCAATAGATTGAGAAACCCATAGTGAGCCAAAAACTGACAATTGATGTTGAGTTGACCAAAACACCCTTTGACATGTGGAAGTGTTGAATTCCTTCTGCATGGATAACACCACCTATACTTAACCTGGAAATCAATCCTCTCTGACATACAAGTTGCAGTAAAATTATTTGAGGATGAGCTAGCAGATTTTTTCAAGCATTTAGATAATCTTGTACACCTGTGAATGTGCAACAAAATAGTCAAGCCCCAAATCTAACTCTAACCCTAGCCTTGCTCCGGTTAAAGATGGTGTATCAACTACATTGTTGCTTATAGCAACTTTTATGAACAAATCGACTGCCTGTAGCAACATCGACAGAAAATTAGTTGGCAACACTGTCTGAGCTGGACCTGTCTGGATTCCCTGACAAATGTTTCATAGGGAGCCCCACTGAAGATTAAACTGTCCAGCCTCCAGTAACGTTTTTTCGAGCGATTCTTCATTCTTGATCCCTTTCTCACTCCCCATGTGCACACGTGTGTATGACCATTAATTGGTTTGGTTCTGACATTCTATCCCATAGCTGATAGCTTTGTGTGATCATGGGGTTGATAAATGTTAACCTAACAGAATTAGGAAGCAGACCGGACCGCTCAACTCGTTTCCTCCGGCAGCTCCTTCACGCACATAAAAGCCCATCCAACAGACTTTCCCTGGACAGCTTGGCCTCTCGCAAACAAGGGACAGCAGCAAATGTATCGAGATACAAACACATCTCAGTCTAAGAGCTGCACAGGAGTGCAGCACCCAGGAGTTCCAGGAAGCCAGGACCAGCCACCAGCTGCATGACACACACCACTTTCCAGCTCAGCCAACATCAAACAGAGTCTAATATGGAGAGCTGACGGTTGGGGCAGGTGCAGACATGACACGTCTACTGAGGTACTGATTACACACACGCATGCACACACACTGCTATTTGCCTTGATCTCACAGAAATACTGCTATCTCCAACAGAGAATGAGGAGACCCAAAATCAGCAAGAATAATAGAGCCTACTGACAACCAAGTCGTCCTTTAAAGCAGCATCTGAATGCATAACCCATATCAACAGAAGAAGGATGGTCATGATATGCTGCCTGTGTTGCAGCCTCAGAGCTAAATGACATCAGCCCCATAGAGTTGAGCCCAAATATGGTAATTCTCACAAAATCATTCTCAAGATTTCTGATTAAGGTCTAAACGTAATCTGACCATTCATTTCAGTTCACTTTCAATTGTGGATTAAGTCCACAAAAATACATCATTACCACAACACAAAATTACAGCTAAGGGCTAAAGCATGTATTGAAAGCGGGTTATTATAACAGAAGTATATGAAACTCTGTTGAGAATACATTTTCATACAGCAATAAGGATGTTGTTGACTAAAATAAAACACAGTTAAGGACTGAAATTTCTTTTTTTTGTAGCTTACACACTATAACACACTATATCCCATTATGAGGACAATATAGGCAGCCTTTCACATTATCAAAGAAAATGTAACATGTCATGGTAATATAATAAGTAATAATATCAACACTATCAACAATAAACAATAACACAACTCAGATACAGAGAATGAGTGAAAGCCATCAAGCAAATTTCAAACACCTCTCAAAAACTCCACAAAATCAATATTATGTAATGGCATGAAGTAAATTTAAAGAAATAAATGTCCATTTACATATGTCTGCTCTGACCAATCAAACTATTACATATGTCTGCTCTGACCAATCAAACTTTTACATTCTTTGTCATTTATGTGTACATTTTTTGTATTTTCTCCATCCGTCAGGTAAAACGCAGAAGTGTCTAGATGGCGTGGATGTTCAGGACAAAGAACTGGCTTTCCCCTGGACAGCTCACAGTGCTCACTTCATATTTTCCATTGCCAGTCCGGTAAAAGAAATGGCATTCAGTTATAATTCTTCCTTGTACACCCTCTGTCCCCTACCCTCTCGCTCCAGAGTAACTGAGGTTTCTATAAATCTTCTCCCTGACCTTCGATAGTCCATCTTTTATTGCCACCTTTTTTCAACAGCTACTTCTTCGTAAAGTAATGCACATGACATCTTACAGTGAAATATAGCACTTCATTTAAACAAGATATAAAATAAACATTACTTTTTGTATCAAATCTATGGGTGTGGCGGATTATTCTAGGCATGTTTGATTCTGTGCACAGAGTTTTTATCAATGTACACTGTGTCTCTCCTTGGCAACATGCCATCAGTGAGGATGACTATGACCTTTAGGACAGGTCAACTTAGGATGGGTTCATATTTAGACCATCACATAAATTACTGTAACATTTTTAAAATGTCCAAAATTTCCTATATCTAATGAGCTCCACAAAGTCATGTGACAGGCAAACTTTTCACTTTAAACTGCAAAAATATGAAAAGAACTTAGCTGCTAATAGACTTGAGTGTCTGATTAAACCCTCCCTTCCTTCAAAAATGCCTTGAAAATGACCACGGAGTAAAAATCTGTCTCGGACAAATTGCTTTTCCTTACTTTTTTTAATTGAATTGATTTGGCGTTCACACACTAATGAACTAACTCACTGTAGTACGATATGGATATGGAAAACAATTTTGACAGAGTGCATTCATATGGTCACACTGTAGAAATGAAAACTTTACCCTTAAATGTGAAAAACCAACAAGGAATACATTTGTAGTGTGCACTTCAAAAGATGTGCAAGATACACCGTAGGGTGAACGTTATGCTTTTATCTTTATTATTTTGCTAACATTTACATTTCTAATGCCACTTCATTAGTCTGATTTCCCAAAAATAACCTATAGAGTGTGCTAGGCAGCTGGGTGATCCCCAAAGAGTCTAGTGGTTACCTACTTTGTAATCTCAGACACTACACCCCAATCTCCCAACTCCTGCCCTAGCTATGCTACAACATAATCCATCAGCTAATCTGTGCATGTCTGCTTGATGCAGTTAAGCACATATGTGGCAGTGTATAGATGTTTGTAACCTGCGTCGTGGTTTCCTGCACCAGGATTAAGGAAAGAAAGGGGCTCAAATGGGCTATTGAAAGAAGGAGTTGAGGGGAGGAGACAGAATCTTGACCCCTGACCTAAGCACTTACTTTGCGCCTGCGTTCCAACGCCCGTTTCTTCTTATTGAGAAGTGTCTGCTCCTTTTCTCTCTTCTCCCGATCTGCAGCCTCCGCTAGGTCCTTTTTCTTGCTGATATACTTGGCGGCTTGCGCCATGGTGCGGCTGCAGTGATGGGGGTGGCCCCCGCGAGTCCGTAGCTGTGCCTGACACTGTCCCGGTGCCTGTGCCGGCCCCTGTGGTTGCCAGCGTGCGCTACGCGCGCCTGGGTGGAGAGAGCACCCTGCTAACTGGCCAGTCTCTACAAAAGAGCTGCCACTGCTGCCTGCCTCTCATCCATGCAGGAGCCTTTCCCTCCCCCTCTCCCTCTCCCTCTCTCTCTCCCTCTCTCTCTCTCCCCTGGTGTCTTACACTCGCTTACTCAGCATACACCAGTCAGTCATAGAGTCGTAGGCAGAACACTGGGAATATTGCAGACGTTCCCTCTCCCTCTCCTCCTCCTCTTTTCTCTCACTCCTTCATTTCTCTCATCATCCTCCCTTCTCCCTTATTCCACTGCTTCTCACTTCCACTTGTCCATTAAGCTTCTCATGTCTGCACTGTGGAAATATTTACACAGAAGAAAGACCTGGACTACCGATCTGCCCATTTTACACAGTTTTACCATTTGATTTTAAACTCCCTCATTCATCTGTAAGAAATATCTGCTAGATATCTGCAATTATAAACAGTCTTTTCATAAACCTTTGAAGTCCAGACTCAAAGGTTCTTAACAGCTTACCAACTGAGTCCCCCCCAGGCTGAGATTCAGTTGTCTGACAGCCCCAGTGAAAGGGAGGCGTAGTGACCTCATGCATGTCACAAAAGCTGCCTAAGGTGACGTTACATGATACAGAGTGTGTGAGCGAGTGTTCAGGGGGGAGAGAGTAAGTGAGTAAGTCAGTGACACAACAATGTCACTTGTTATTTATCAAAACCAACAAGCAAACACAAAACGGTCTGCCAACCCCTAATTTTTACAAATATTTACAACCAATCCCAGCTGCCCACTGTGAGAAAAAGAATAATTGAGAAGCAGAGGTATCACTAGGGCTTTTGTATCCAGGTGTTTCCTCTACAGTGACCACAGCGGAGTGGAACAAGATTACAGTTTTATTGGCAGTAATGAAGTCTTTAAAATGATACTGTGGTGTAACTTTTAAAATAACAGCAGTGCTAAAATACACTGTTTTAGTAACCCTGACATGGCAAAAATCAATTGGAGCTGGCATCAAAACAAGGCTGTCAAAGGTATGCCCTAACAATAATAGTTTTGCTTCAATCCAATGTCATTAATTATAACATGTGTATTAATAATGTTGATTATAATATTGTGTATAGCATACAAAATCATATATGCTCCATAAAGAATATAAGGCCTATAAATGACCCCGTAGGTGTATAGGATTCTAACTCAATGGCAGCTACAAACCAAAATTGCCTTTCCAACTGAGAATGACCTGTGAGTCACATGACCTCAGATCTATCAGCCAGATTGAGTTATGCTTGTTATGGCCTTGAGCCATTGGTCATCTGCTGATTTCCCCTCTGTTAAAAACTAATTAGGTCTATGTTAAAATGTTGAAATATTACCTTAATTACTTGCATTCCAGTATGCCAAATATAAATGTAAAACTCAACGACCAGGGGTTCCAGGTAAAATTAATGAAGGGAAAAGCGAGACAATGTGTTAGAAGTCTATACAGTACACACTCACATCTGTGCACACTGTTGAATTTTTCAAATAAAATTTCTGATGGGTAGTTACTAAAATAAAATCCGTACTACTAGTACAATACTACTAAGTCAACACAAATGTTAACGGATTCAGGACCAGAATGCTAACAGTGCTGGGGGATGTGGCAGGAGTGACTGTTTTGATATTTCTTTATCTTCCTACTTGCTAAACCTTCATCTGTGGGTGCCCATGTAACCAGTAAAGTAGGCAGCAACAAAAAAAAAATACATGTTATCTTAAAGGAATTGTTCAATTTGCATCTCTAAGCCTACAAGTTTCTGGTTTTTCAAAAAAACAGAATATCGCCATCTAGTGTTTGATAGGCTATATAGCTTTTTGCGTGTTCCCCCTCCGTTTTGCGAACGTAACTCAAAGACTAAGAAATTAATTAAAATCCCTTGGATTCTTGAGTGAAAACTAAAACAAAGGTCTGTATGTTTTTTATATGTTTTCCAAATCTGAACTGATATAATCTCGTCATTTAAAATGTCATGCTGTGTTTGTGGTCTCATACTTTAGATGTAGCCATTACCCTTATGATCTGTAGAACACACACACAAATGCCCACAGTAAAATAGTCTAAAAGGGCAATCTGCTCTTTATTAAAATTACTTTAAATGAAATGATCTTTTTCAGCATTTCCAGTAATAAAGTATTGTGTGTGTGTGTCCTCTGCCCTCTCTGTTCTGAGCTAAGGTTAACTGCACCGTCACACCGTTAAATAAACACGTCCATTTTCAAGGGACTCGGCTGTCCGTGACTACGCTGAGACCTCCCAGGTCGTTCTGTCACTCATCCACGGACATAATTTTTTGGGGGGGGGACATGTCCGCCCCAATTTTTCAAAAGCCGGTTTTGGTCCCCCCCAGTTTTTACGGTTAAAACCAAATTATTTAAATAGCGACGAATCCATGTCCTCCCCACTTTTGAAATCAAAATTACGTCCATGCACTCATCAGTCAGTTGTTCATAGGTGATTCTTAAGATTGATCAATTAATCGGAGAAAAGGCTTTGTCTAAAACCATCCTTGTCATCTTGATTGGTCCTGTTCATGCCAACAGTGGATTTTGGTTAGTCTAGAGCGGGTCTCCTGTTGCCTTTCTTCACTCTCTTCTGTGCTGATATTACATGTTTGAGACGTGTTTCCATAGCTCACCAGAAAACAGGACTGCTCTCTGTATTTCTCTCATGTCCTGAAGCGCTTCAATCATCTTAATAGCATGTGCTAGGTCTAGTGACAGTGTTAGAAACATTGTCACATAGGAATTTGTGACCCCCCCCCCCCCCCCCCCCACCCCTCTACAACTTACGTTCGCCACCCCCCCCCCCCCCCGGCTCAACAACAATAAGTGTTCGCCACCCCCCCCCCATGCCCCCGCTCAACAATTAATGTTCGCCACCCCCCCAACAACTCTCACACTCTGACATGAATCCAAAACTTGAGAGCCCTGTATAATGTATGTAAATGTGTAAATGTGCCATATTTTGTCAATTGTGATTTTTTTTCACCGCCATCGAAATTTGTCCTCCACTTTTTACCCATCTGTGCAGTTAGAACACACACACACACGCTAGTAATTACTAGGGGGCTATGGAGCACACATGCCCAGACCAGTTTTTTTCATGTCCTTTATTTCACTGACTGGATCATTGAATGCCTCACTTTACTGCCCACTTGGATGATAATGTGCTGAACCATCTCTGCCAAACCTTCTAGGCTTTCTTTTTGTGTGGTATTGTCTATTTAGCATATCTACATATTGTTAGCATATTAGCATATTGTTTTCACTTCACTATCGGGTTTTATTTTGTTCTAATATGATCAGAAGCTCCCCCTATTCTCCAATACCTCTGACTCACCATGGCCTCTTTGGGATATGTTTTATGTAGCAGGAAGTAGGAGAATATCTGTCACAGTTTTTCTGTGATTCTGATCATCTTTCAACTCTTTTTTGGGATTCTGGCCATTGATTGCAACAAAGATGTGTTACTCTCAGCTTCCCTTGTGAGTTCAGTCCTTGCTAACGTGGCATTTACATTGCACTAATTTGTAATGTATTGCAAACCAAGAGCCCTTCAATTATCCTTATTTCCAGTTTACAAAATCTGAGAATGAAGTGGAGAGTGATTGTGGAGCATAAGGGTATGAAAAATGTCTGCACATAAAAAGTGGGCCATGTCCTGACTTTGTCATGTAGAATTAAATTCTCTCCTATGTTTTCCTCTGCAAGTAAGGCTACCCAGGTCCCATGGCTCTGGACTGTGAAATATCTAAAAATGTAAATAACCTTAAAGAGTCACTGACTTCATTAGTCCCTGTTTTCATGGTCAGCAGTGTTCATACTGGAATGGTCTAAAACACTAGAAGATGGCCTTTGTCAATTTGCCTTGAGGTCAAACAGGAATAGCAAAGTTTGGATGAAGATGGGACAGGGCTCTCTGCCAATGTCCCTCAGAAGCTTGACTACATCTGCTGTTAAGCCTGTGAGACTGGTCCTCTTTGTCCTCAGATGTATGGTGGGAGCTTTTATTACTGGAGATACCTGAAACTACCATGCTGATATGGTTACCTGGAAATTGATATGTCATGAACTGCTTGTGAATGTGAAAAGGAAGAAAATGCTTTTCTTTGACATTCACCTCTTGCTGCAGATAGTTGGCTGCTGGCTTTTACCAGGTCCACGGCTGCTATTTTAGTGACCCTGCATTGTGAAAGGTTGGCTCTCACCTACACTTGTTCGTTTGGCTCAGCCAGTGTCAGACTTGAGATGGAGGACTATCGCTACCATCAAGCGTGCTGTTCACAGCGCAAGGAATCCTGCTCTTGACACTGAAGAGCCTGTGACAATGAGGTAGGTGAGATCTTTCTTATCTATGCTGCACCAATGGCAACAGTCAATCTTCTGCACTGTGACATCAACACTGTGGGTTGTTCTTTCTGGAGGCTGCCCGTCCCTGATTGGTCAGCACCACTCTCGTTTCCTGCTGGCCCAGATTTGAAACATTGACTCGAGTGGTGTCCCCTCTTCCTCTGCTCCCAGTACAACAGTTATTCCACCAGCGATCCCCTGGGAGCCACTCGGTGCATTTTCTCCTACTCAACCTTTACCTTTACAACGAGTTCTGCCCTTTCTACCTCAGTGATAGTTGCTTGGAGGTTGGCCAGTACAGTGAGCCGCATGTGCTGTTTCAGCTGATCCTGTGCTAACTCCAGGGAGTGTCTTCTCAAATACTGGGTATGCCTGCCAAACCATTGTGTTCAGCTCCACTGCCAGCACTCTTAGCCACACTCCCCAGGGAGCATTCTACTGATGGACAACATGCCCCTGGGAGAAGTTGACTCACTGATAGCAGGAACAGTTCCAGTGTGGTGTCAGCAGAGAAGATGACCTAGGAAATGCCATCTTTTGCCATTATTTCTAATTAAACTTTTTTTTAAAATGAAGTGTAACCAAAAATAGAAAAGAAATGGAATTTATCGAATGGGGAAAAAACACCACAAAGATGGTAACTGCACGGTAATATAAAAAATAGATATTACAAAACATTGAAAACATGTACAAACCAACCACTATTCACAGAGAAAATTTAATCATGGCACACTTCTCTTAAAGACACCAACAGGCGTCACTCAGTCATGCTGCTGAAGGAGCATGAGAGGGTTCCTCTCAATACCTGTTATACAGACTTCACAAGTGTTTTGTCACAGATTACCAAACACTTGGTGCATGGCATGTGTGTGTCTTGGCTGTCTGTGCTGTGTTGTTGTGCTCTGCGCTGGTGTGCCAAAAGGCAGAAAAGACGAGAACAGCACTACAAGTCAGGGGCAAACACCATCAAAGCCCTGCTGCAAGAGGCCTGTGCATATATCATAACCCACAGCATAACACCATTTATGCCATACTGTAAACTACACACAAATACACACACCCATTCACAGTTACACAGTATGCACAGAAAAACAGAATAACTTTGTCGTGAACCACTAGATAAATGATTGTTAATAAATGGTGAAGTGAAAACATGCTCTGAGTGTTTAGCCTGCTAAAAATGCTGCAGAGAAACAAAAAGTGTGTGTGAGAGAGAGAGAGAGAGAGAGAGAGACTATAGGTAGAGTGTTAAAAGTAAAGCATACAACACTAGTATCTACTCTTCCGGTAAAGCTACAATTATGTACAAATCTCTTTCTTAGTCCCAACACTACTGCTGTATAAGTCCTGAGCTCTCGGGGTTAGGAGGGTTACTCTTAATATGCTACATAGCCAAAAGCACATTGACACTCTTCCTCATTACTGAGTTCTGATGTTTCAGCCTCCCCCTTGCTAAAATATATAAAATCAAGCAAATGGCTATGACAAAACATTGAACTGTGGCAGACATTGGCAGCAGAATGGGTCTTTCTGAAGAGCCCAGTGACTTTCAAGGTGGCACTGTCATAGGACGACACCTTTTCAACACGCTTTATCTGCTCCAGTCAAGGTGCTGTTATAGTGAAATGGAAGCAGACATTTCACAAAATTCATCTGGAACAATCACAGAGCTAGTTAGTTAAATCATCCAGAATACCATTATCAATAATTGTAACTCTCAATGCAATTCAAAAGTCCATCCAACCAACTACCCAAACAACCAACAGTAGGCCGTTTGTAGGGCTACAAAGGAAGTGTAGTGATGTTACTATATATACACACACACACACATTCAAGAGCCCTCTTAAGGGAAAGGGATTCGGGATTCATTGCCACTCCAATGCTCTTTGCTAGGCAGTATTTGTATAGTTTTCTTGGCATATACCAGAGCATGTAAATTGATGTTAACTGATGTTAATTGATGTTGACTTGGGTGATAACCATCAACGGAATTCTTCCAGTTACACAATAAAATGCTTATTAAATATTTTTTCCCTATTTTTATTATACTTTATTATAGGTCAATATAAAGATACAATTATTTTTGTGTTACACCGACACATTCAGCAGAATGGAACAAATTAAAAGTAGAAATATTGGCTTTTTTTTCAATTAATTATCCTGCTCTTGAGCCTTAATTTACAATACTACAAAACATATGATTGATTATATTTAGGTCTTGAGGCCAAACAAGCCTCACAAGCCTGAAATGCACATATTAGAGCCAACATTCACCATTCAAGATTACTTTTTGAAACTCAAGTCTCTAAATTTCTTTTAGTTTCACACTGATATTTTAATTTCCCATTCCCACACACATTTTCTACTGTAGGATTACATTCCACTTCCCAACTGCTAGATGGAGCCCTTCCTTAGTCATTAGTATAATTCTGCTCTAGAAGCAGGAAGTTGGCTGTTCAAACTGGTTATGACGCTGGAAGGTAAGATTCCACATTCTGCATCCAGATAAAATTCTAACTTTTAAAAACCATCCATGTTCAGATTATGTTCTGAAATGCTTTAGAATATATTTTGACATAAATTCAATGATTATTTTGTGTTTTTGTAAAATTAGAAGCATATTTATATATTATACAGTATATTATTATTTTTGATAAACTGTTTAAAATTTCTAAAGCATAGCACTGATAAGGCACTGAGTTTAAGTTGTTTGGCTGTATTTGTGTGGTGTTATTTGTAATGGTAATTCGCTTTTACCGATATGTAATAAGTTTCTTTTGTTTGTTATGCTGGGTTAGGGTTAGTTCTAACTGCTGCAAATGAAGCAAAGAAAATGAGAAGAAATAGGCTGCTTGCTGAATAAAATTCTTCTGTTTCTGGGCTGCGTTAGCAAACATGCTTGGCGTGCAGTCTTAATCCTTTCTCCCTACAAAACACATCTTACAGGAGAAGTGCTATAAAAGATTAACAGTGTGCTGACGAAAAAGCGCACATGACATTGTCCTACGTCTTTGGTGCCAGGACCTGCGTTGCAGCTAGCAGTAAACAGAAAATTCCTGGAGAAGAAAAGGAATATATTATATATCTAAACTAACAGACACATAATGAAAAAAGAATACAGTGACTGATAATCTGGTAGTGTTAGTTAATTATTGTTAGTGATAATTGGTACACTGAAATTGAACGTTGTTTTGTCCTGCTGTATTATTATTTTATTATTATTATTAGCAGCGTTGAATTTGTGCGGAGAGTACAAGCAACATGCTCCCAAAAATGATCCTGTTCAATTATAAAGATTATGCTGTTGTGCATAAAATAAGAACTGTGACATGCAAGACATGTGGAGTCAGGATAAGAGATGGAGATGCAACCACTTCAAACTTTGTTCGACATTTGAGGTTGCACAAACAAAAGTAAGTCTCTGCTATGTATATTTAACATAATGCTATAACGGTTAGATAGCTAGCTGGGATGTGATAACTCGGGGGTCGGAAATTAACTTTTACAAGGGTCCACATGAGCAACTTGATTTGTGTGAGCGGTCCGCACCAACGATAATTCGAAAGCGGGGACCGGGGGGACGAACGGGCAAATGAAAGTCGGGGGGGGGGTGGGGGGGGTATTTCGGTTCTCACTCAAGCGAACCGAAACACTCAAACACCCAGCGTTAGTCTGACTAACTTAATATACTACTAATCAATTGTGTTAAATATTGAAATTACATCTGGTGACTTGACTAAGACTTGAAGTTTAAGACTTGGGACTTGACTTGAGACTTGCTTGTATTGACTTGGGACTTGACTCGAGACTTGATTGTATTGACTTGGGACTTGACTCGAGACTTGATTGTGAAGACTTGAGACTTACTTGTTACTTGCAACTTAGTGACTTGTTCACATGTCTGACAATTCTGATGACAATAGACCTGCCAGCAGTTCATCATTGTAGGGGGCAACCATGGGTACTGTCCATGCCCACCTCAAAGATATATCCTCCAATGGTTGTTAATTCGCATTTACCAATATGTATTAAGTTACTGTTGTTTACTATGGATATAAATGTAACTCTTATGTGGATCACACATGACCATGACAATATGGCACATATACTGTGAGCTGTATTCTTGGGCACTCCAACATACATTTCGACAAAAGGTAAAGGGGGGTCAACTAGCACCTTGTATATTATCATTGATTTCTTGAAAAATCTTACATGAGGGAACCAGCTTTTGCTGTGTCTGTCTGCAGTTATTGAGCCTGTGTCCACTTCTGATTGGTACAAATGTGAACTGTGTTTTGCAAGAATGCCTAAAGAATCTATGTTCAACATGAAACGTTTCATCATGAATAGTACTGTAAATGTGCCATATTTTGTCAATTGTGATTTTTTACACCGCAATTGAAATTTGTCCTCTGCTTTTAACCCATCTGTGCAGTTAACACACACACACACCAGTGATTACTAGGGGGCTGTGGTGCACACATGCCCAGAGCAGTGGGCACTAGGGGGCTGTGGTGCACACATGCCCAGAGCAGTGGGCAGCCCTAGCCCAGGGAGCAGTTGGGGTTAGGTGCCTTGCTCAAGGGCACCTCAGTCATGACCTCAGGTCTGGGAATTGAACCCACGACCCTCCGGTCACAAGACCAGTTCCCTACCACTAGGCCATGACTGCCAACTCAACTACTGTTTGTGGTGCCTGTAAGATACACTATGCAAATGCTGTCCCTTCAGGACAAAAGGTCAGCATGAGTTGCATTCATTCGAGGTCTTGGGTCTAGTTGAGGGTCAGCCATCTCACATGCTTCACGAAGGTCTGATTGTTGCCAATGTGCTGACAATTATGAGATGAGGCTCTAGTCCTGTTTGTGTAGTGAATCTGTCAGGTTGAAGCTGTCTTGTAAAAAATGCATCAGAAAGTCATGATGAAGGTAACCTGAAGTTAAATAAGCCATCACCTGGGAGTTTCACCTCCCAGGCTGAACCTCCAGGCATGTTTAGCTCAAGACCAAACATACAATGAACCTGGTCAGGATGTTGAATCATTACTGGACCTCAGTAATGTTTGCTCTAAGATAAGGTCATCCTTTTTTAATCCTGCATCGGAGAAGTTTCAGTGTTATTGTAGCAAAGGGGATAATGCAATAGGTGTACATGGATTTTGAATATACATAGGATAAAAAATTCAATTGTATGGGGGGAAAATAAAACTCCCCAACATCAGGGGTGCATACAGGCAAGTGGGAGCCGTACATGCTGCTGAATCACATTGAGCTGCCTAGATAAAGTTCACGCAAAATGGAACCAACTTGTGATCTAATTTTTTAATTTTTGTGATGTGATTTTGGTGAAGTGCAGCAACTCGATGTGGCCTCGACTCCACAATTGAATCTGAATGCCAACTGAATGGACACCCACAGCTCCATGGTTTTTGTAGGTGCTGGATCTCCGGTATGAATTATCCACAGTACCATATTCTATAAATGCTCATTTGGGCTCATGTTGCATGAATGTGCACGCCACAGCATTTGTTTGACCTCTCCAGAATGCTCCTTGAACCACTTATGGACAACTTGGGCCTGAAGGCACGGTGCCGTAACCTGCTGGAATAAACCCGTCATTGTGGGAGTACTTGAAGCCCACAAAGGGCTGTAAATGCTCACCAAGCAGTGAAATGTAGTGTGCACTAGACAATGGCATGTTTAGACAGACCAGTAGACCCAACCCATGTCATGAGACAACAGCCTACACAAGTATGGACTCACCACCAACCTGCACAGTGACTTGTCAACTGGGGTCCAGGGCATTATATGATCTGCACCACACACAAACCCTACACTCAGCCCGAAACAACTGGTATCATGACACATCAGCAAGTCCTTTAGAGTCCAGTTTTCAACCACACGAGTCTAGATGAGACCCACTATCCATGCTGTATGCCATGCTGTTAACAGAGGCACCCTGGTGGGTGTTCTGCACTACCCTGCAGGATGTACATGTGTGGCCTCCTGCATTGGGTGTGAATGTGATTTCTGCCAGAGTTGCTTGTCTTTACATGAACAATTCTAGCCAGACACTGCCGGCCATGACCACCTGTGTGCTGCCACTACTGTGTTTACTGTGTGTTGTAATACCTTCTATTGTGTATTCCCAGTACACAATACTGGCAATCTGACACCCACTATCATGCCTTGCTTGAACTCCGATAATTCACATCACCTTTCCATGAGCATGCTGGCCAGTGTTCATCTTCACTCAGAAGATAACACCAGAGCTTATATAAGTGTGGACATTCCCCGAGGTAATGACACTTTTCACTATTCAATTTACAATACTGCATTCCCATGACCTTTGGCACAGTTCTCAAGCTGTGGGCAATTGGTATAGTTGTGTATTTGTTGTAATTTAATGAGACTGTTAGTGACTTACAAAGTGTTGCCAAATTCAAGCAGCTTGTTGAATTCCATTTTTTTCTGACCTACACAGCCCAGAAATAAAAACTGACTGGGTTATTTTATAGGTTGTGGGTTTGTAGGCACATCAGGTATTCAAAGGCATGTGCTCAAGCACTGGATTGTGTGAAATACTGTGAGTATTTCAAATATATACCCTTAAATGTTTGACATTGTGCTTGGTGTAGCATCAAACACTAGCATGCCAGAATTCTCCATGACTCATACAGACATATTTGTGAGCAGGCCAGCTTTTCCTGCAAATGCTTGGCAGGTAGCACTGAATAAATCTTTAATGGACCAATCAAATCTGAGACCCCTAGAAACCAAAGAGGGTCCTGAACATACAGAAGCCACTAACCAAAATCATATGATGAAACATGCTCTGAATAGCCATTCATATCACATTATAGTTGAGGACAAGATTAGTGAAGACATAATATGGAAACTAGAAAGGTAAGCACGAATATCACTTCATGTTCTTGAAACACAGGCACATACTCAAAACCAGAAAACTTGTAACAAGAGAAATACACAAAAAAATAATCATTATTATTTAGATGGCCATCTTCCAAGCTAGGAGTGGATGTATGAAGTTCCTCCTCCTGACTGCTAGATGGAGCCTTTCCTTAGTCATTGGTTCAAATTTTGCTCTAGAAGCAGGAAGTTGTTTGTTATGCTGTGCAAAGGTAAGATGTTAAGCATACAGCTAAAATGTACTTATATAAACCATCCATGTTTAGATTATGGCCTAAAATGCGTTAAATCTACTTTGACCTAAATGCAAGGGCTTTTTTATTGTTATATACCAGTGGATATGTATCTATATATATATATATATATTGGGGGGGGGTCTATGTTTCAATGATGTACTAAAGCATTGATTTTGAGTTGTATGGCAGATTTTGCGTGGTTTCATTTCCAGTGGTTGGTAATTTGCTTCTGTCAGTAAATTATCATTGTTTGCTACGCTGTGTGAAAATCTCCTGACTACTAACTTCTACCGGTAGCTGAAAAAAATAGTACTATAAAGCTTCTAAATGTTTGTAAGGCATTGATCAGAACATGTTTTGGTTTCATGTATGTTCCTCTCCTATTCCTTAAACATTAATAGAAATCAATTTACTGTACAGTTTTTCACTTCAGAGGAGTAGCATCTATGGACATTAAGGAAATACTTGTGTGCCATATTCAAGCTCATGCTAAAGTGCTGCTTGTTGGTTTCATGTACTTCGGATAGAATATATTTATTATACTGTATATATGTTATTAGATGTCATGCAAATATTGACTGTAGTCTAACTTAAAAACGTGTAAGGAATTTAGAATTGTAATATTTTAGAAAACAGTTAAGAGCATATATGCATATTCTAAGTGCACCCAGAAGGTGTTTTCCTACATCAGATATATATGGAGATCATTTACATTTATAATTTTGGCATTTAGCAGGTGCTCTTATCCACAGCAACTTACAAAAGTGCTTTGTCATCTACTGGGTTTACCTGAGTCACATTTATGTTTAATATCTGAACAACATTTCACACGCAATGCATCATAATTGCACTTACTTTTTCTTGCACTGACTCTTGCACTGACTTTCTTAGACATGTCATACAATATGGTGCAGAACAGATTCCAGAGTCTTTCTTAATAGGCAGAGGAGGCAGCAGAAAGCGAGATTGAAAATTCACTGCAAACCCATGTTCAGTTACCCAGAACATGGTCAGTGCCATCAGAATATAAACAACCTAGAAATCTCATTAGAATGCAATTTCAGTATAAATTTTCATAAAGAAGTTTGTGTAAACATATTGCAATTGCGCAGATGATGTTTGACCAAAATAAAACAAATATTAATGAGATCAGGAAAGAGGCAACACACTCTTTATTGGCAAATCTTTATTATTTATACAGAGAAGATTTATTTATAAGATTTATTAATAGTTAAGAGGCATTTCGGGCAAGCTGAGCAATACAGTTGTTTAGCAAACTGTCTTGGACAAATGTCAGTCATTCTGTTTGGACTTTGAAACAGATGAAAGAAAAATTAGGCAATCTGTAGTAACCACTATAAAACTACAAAAAAGTTGATTTTTGAATGCTGACTGGTTTGACAGACTACAGTCATATCTGAAATACAAACATCAATACAGCCTGCTCATGTGTTTGCATTTGGACAATATGTTATGACAAACAAATCAAAAGAAAATTATACCTACAGTGAAATCATGTATTCATAATGTATATTATGTATACACAGACAGGCCACAATTAGAATTCAAAAGAACAGATCATCAAACAGTTAAACTGTATTTTTTAAATCAGTTTAAGAACTAGAAAACCATGCAGTTTCTATACATTTTAATTTTTGATTTTGAATTCATGGGCTTAGATCATTTATGTATTATTCAGGATCAGTAAACTGATTCATATTTTTAAACATAAAAATATTTGTTTTTAAACTTAACCTCTGGTTGAAAAGAGAGAATGGAAATATAATATACAATAAGTAGAGTAAAATTATTAATTTACCTAATTAAATCTTATTTCATTATCCAAAAAGCCCAAAACAAATAAGCTATTTGCAAAACAAATAAGCTATTTCTCTATGCCCAAATCTGAGTGAAAGGATACTTTCCACATCTTTATAAATCACCAGGATCCTTTCATGTAGAGTTGTTCGTGTCTGTAATGGGTCTTAACTTTGTATTGGCAATGAGCTTAGGTGTGATTTATATTGGGGACTTGTCTCCACCATTTTCTGAAATGTCTTTATTTGTTCCCAAAACGTTTAATGTGTCTGGCCAAAAGATGTTTTTTCTTTTTTCAGTTTAGCAAAGTAAGTAAGTCTATCTTTACATAAATATTTTAACAAATGTCAGTTCAGATATGACACATTATGTAAATTATTTACAAAAATAATGGTCTTTTATAGATAAGTGGTTAAACACAGAATCTTTCGCAACAAAAGACTGGACCATCTACAAGTGAAACAGCCAATGTATCACTGAACTAAGGAAATTTATATTTTGTTGTACCATTATGCAATCAAAAATTGGTATGCTACATTGATTGTTGTGCTGTACTTGTTTAAATTTTTAATGATTTATAAAATTTTCATGTGGGTCGCAGAAGATTTTGTGATGGAAAATTGTGTTCTGTTTAAATTAACTATTTTCTATTGCATCTTTTGGATTTAAATCAATTGTAAATTTTTCTATGCAGCAACTTTCATCTGAAGAGTTTTTGAATTGCTACTGTGTATGAAAATTGCCACAGAAATCAACTTGCCTTCTGTTTGTAATGACATCAGAGTAGTGAAGGTCTTATGAGTGATCACTTGTGTCCTCGTTGCATTGCCTCTAGCAGGTGCATCTCATGTTTTTGAGTGAGTTTCTGAAGAATGGATTCTAAAGAATGATACAAAAAGAAGAAAGAGGGGCAACTGAACTGCAGTAAATGTAGGTTCATATGCACATACATACAACTCCAAATATGTTCATCTCAAATGTCAGACTTCATGCAGGTAATGAAATGTTTTAGTGATTGTCTTAATAATTAGAGGTATCCTACCATTTTTCTGGGAACCATTATCTTCTGTAAGATAAAAAAAAAACTGTCAAAATGATTTACTTACATTAAAGACTCCAGTGGCTATTAATATTATGAACACTTAACCTCTGAGATTAAAAACAATATTAACCACCTTTAGATCTACTTTTTGCCACCTCTATTCTATAGACTATATTAACATTTTAGAACACTATTACTATTTAACAGTCTCTGAGGCATAGGGTTAAAGATTCTAATAGCAGCTTTCAATGCTGGTTTCATGTCTGTAAGATACTACAAATAGTTAACAGTCTGCAGAATATACATTACATTACATTTAGGGCATTTAGCAGACGCTCTCATCTAGAGCAATGTACAAAGTGCTGAGCAAAGTGCTCACAGAATGCATCCTAGATAGTGTTGTAGATAGGTCAGAATTCAATAACTTGAACCATAATACTGCTAAACTACAGGAATAGATGCCAATGCCTAGAAGTACAAATAACATGGGCTTATATATAAAAGTAGTAAAACTAAGTTTTCTTCTCTTGTTTCTTTGTCATCAATCAGTAGGCATCTGTCATTTAACAGCCAAAGAGATCTCAAACATTAGCAAGGTAATTCGCTTCTACTTAAACTAGTCTAGCAGGATGTTAACCAGCTAGTTAGTCAATTTACCATATATTTATACAGCTTGAGGTTTATAGAACAAATTTATGCTTAAAGATATGATGTATATACAAAATGACAAATGTACAACTAAAATTTCAGTATCAAGATCAGTATTAGAAAATATTTGTCTGTGATGCTCACCTTCTGCAGTATGGATGGAAGATAAGAGAACTTCCACCTGCTGACTTTGTGTCTTGTAGGTTGATATGGTTTGTTGAATTGCTAAACCCGGTTGTGATTGGCTGTAGAATGCATGGGCAGGATGGCTGCCTTGAAGAAAGTGCAGCCTCGCAGTCCTTGTTGAGGGATAAAAACAATTTTGTGCTATGATACTTCGTGTTTTTCATTGTGAACTTGGAAAATTCTTGGGATAAAAGTGGAAATTGCCATACAGGTAGCATAGTTTGACAGCAAATGTCCATATAACAAATGCTGATAACTATAAGTTATAACTATAATTATAACAGTTTGACAAGATAATTAATCGAAAATGCTCCCAATGTTAGAACTATAGGTAGGACCATTTGAATTGGCATAAAATTGACATTGAAATGACACTCAATTTTTTTATTTGTCAATTTCTTTTTACAGATGTAGTTGTCAGCCTTTTCTTTATAATACCAAGCACAATTGAAATTTGCCCCTTGATCAGATGCACCTAAAAATAAAAACAAGCCTTAAATTAGTATTGCAAAATAATGCATGAATTATTGATGCATGTGAATAATTACCATTTCAATCTTTACAATTAGCACGACTGTACAATATAGATGAAATTATACAGTGATCTGTATTGCCTAGAAACAAATTAGAAACACATTTCTGATATGAAACGTGATTTTAGACTACGTGAATGGGTAATCTGTGCTTGAGGAGTTCACAGGACCCCCATAGCTGGAAAAGCTTATACGAGGATGAACAGGATGCTCTATGAGCAGTACAGGTTACTCAGGAAGCACTGAACAGTCCTCCTTTCTTATTATACCTCCTAAAACACCCGAGTTAAGTCATTACAAATACTGAATACCTGTTACAGGTGTGTTGAGCGCTAAGGCAAGGCTAAAATGTTTATATATTCAATATTGTCTTCCTACCTGCCCATCACAGCTGAATTTGGGAGTTGGTATAATGTATTGATGCAGCATGGGAATGGCATTTGTGTAACTCACCTTTGACATTCAAGCAGTGTACAAGCTTCATACATTCCTGCAGCGCACACAGCTACTTTTGTTTTCTGAATGTTGGAAATTAATTTAATGAAGTGGAGAAAAAATAATATACATATTTAAGACTTTCGTGTGTGTGTGTGTGTGTGTGTGTGTGTGTGTGTGTGTGTGTGTGTGTGTGTGTGTGTGTGTGTGTAAAATGTATACACAAACTATATAAATAATTGTATAAATCGCTAATAATGTTATGTACAAAAAAAAAATAATAAATTCTGTTGATATGCCAGTTGCTACGTTTCTCATCTCCACCCCTTGTTATTGGTGTGCAGATAAATTTCAATTTAACTTCGTTGGTTCTGTGGTCTCTGCTACTTTTCCCAAGCAGTATATTCCCAAGCTGTATATACATGTTATTTTTCTTATTTCTATGTGTCTGTAGGTGTGCTTTGCTAATCTGGTCTGTGGAAGCCATGTTTCCTACGTTTCCGTGTTTTCTACAGCCCAGTTTGTATGGTTTTATTTTTGGTAGTCTTGTTATTTTTTGTGTTTGGTTCATCATGTCTTCGTATGGGTAAACTGACCCTGAACTGCTTTAGTGACTCTAAGTTTGGATTAGTCGCAAATGAAACTTGCTCAATGTTACAGATTGATTCAGCAAGGGAGCTAGAATCTGGTCTGTTCCTTCGCTGGGATGAAGATCAGGCTGCGTCAGTGCCATCTGAGTCATCCGTGTATGAGACATCAGACCGGAGAGAGTAAACCCCCCTAGCACTGTGGGAGCAAGGAGTTCTTGGCGCAGGTCCAAAAAGTCTACCTGTCAAAGGGCTCCAGAGGCCATCTGTAGCCGTTCAGTGTGATCCAGAGGCCATCTGTAGCCGGTCAGTGTGATCCAGATGCCATCTCCACGGCCGGCCAATGTGATCCAGAGGCCATCTCTGCGGCCAATCTGTGTGTTACAGAGGCTGTCCCGAGTGCCTCGGAGGTCCCCTGACGGTCCTGTTCAGCCGGCCCCTGTGGCTGCACTCTGGCACATTTCTCCAGTGTCTCCAATGCTACTGCAGTTACCCTGTGCCTCCAGGAGCCACAACCCATAGTGGCTCTTCAAGAACTTTGGAGACTTTTAGAACTGCTTGTTCTTATGATGTCAATGCCTATACTCCCTGCCTCTATTACTGCTTATGTATTAGTCCCATTTAGTTTCCATGCTTGTTTCTGTATCTGTTCTGGTTCCCATTTCAGTTTCTGTTCCGTTCCAAGATGCTTTTGTCCCCAATTCTTTTTCCTACGGTTCAGTTCCTGTGTCTCCATTTGCCATGGTTAGTCTGAGTCCTGTCCGGCATTCTGGGTTGTCTTCCCGTCATCTTCAGTCCTATGTTCGGTGTTCTACTGTTGCCTGATTGCGTTCCTGTGCCCGATTCCGCATCTGTCTCTGTTCCAGTGTCTGGTTGTTTCCTCTGTTGTGTCTTCTGTTCATATCTCCATTCTTGGATCTGGTCCTTTGTTTGTTTCTGTTCTTAGTTCTTGTGGTGTTCCTGGTTCTGGTCCCTTGTGTTCTGTTCCTGGTTCCCTTTGTCCTCTCTCGGTTACTGGTCCTAGTCTCTGCATCCTGTTCATTTTTGGCCCAGTCTTCTGTATCTGTGCTACCTGTTCCTGTACCCACATTCGCTTATGTCCCTGTTCCTACCTTGAGCCTGTTTTGGGTAAGTATCCTCGAGTGTTTACAACCTAGCCATGTTTCCCAGTCTCCGTTTGTTTTCTAAAGCTCCAGTTTGTGTTTTTGTACATACTCAGTTTTGTTGCTTATATGTCTTGTAGTCTAGGGTAGGGTTAGGGTTAGCTGTGTTTTGTTCATCATGTCTTCTGGTGTTATTCATATTAATACACTGACACTGGACTGTTTTATGCTACTTGAATGCCCACCAATTGTGCGGCGTATTAGGTGTGATCAGCACGTTGGCTTTGTCATGTTAGTGGGTGTTTGTTCTGCAGCAATACACTGATCACATCAGGGATTGTGTGAGTAATGTTTAATGTAATGGAAATTGTTTGCCCGGCATGTTAATATGAGTGTTTGCATTTGACTTTTATAAAAGAGTTCACTGAATATGTTAATCAGTGGAATGTATTTCAGTGGAATGCAAGTTATAGTTGTAGTTGTGAGCTAGTTTGATGAAAAGGTTTGGTTGTAGATATGTTTGGTGTGAATGACAGAAAATGAAAGAAAGATGCACTTACCCATACGTTGAAATTTGGAAGCATATCTGTGAAGGGATTGCTTCGGTGTCTTACACTTGGTGTGATTCTTCAAACATGAAAAGTACCTTTACTGTCCCACTATGAAGAAAACTAATATAAAAGAATAAATAAAAGTACTGATCATTAAAATAGAACTGAAATACCATTTGATCATATATTTTAAAGCTATACAAATAACTAAAACTACTAGATAAGATGCTAGTGTCTTGTATCTTGTAGATTTAAAATTAGTCCATTATACCTTACAAAAAAATTGTTTTGCATAGAACTGGCTATGGATGCATTACAGATCTAATCTGCTTCATGAACACTAGTTAATAAAGTAGTGGCTTTATTATTTCAGTAATACATTGTCCATTGTACATTATCAACAGCGGAGTCAACAGTCGACCATGTTCTGGTGATTTTTATTTGCACACTTAGAGGAACACTAGAGGAAATGACTTCACTAAGCTCAGTTTATACACTCACCAGCCATTTCTGTTAGGTACACCTGTTCAACTGCTCATTAATACAATTATCGAATCAGCCAATCACATGCCAGGATGTGATTTTATTGGTACATATTAGACCTCTTAACATCAACTGAACATTATTTAAATGACACATCCAACCTGAGTATTTTTGCTTGGAGATTCGCATCATGGATGTACAGCCAACAAACCGGCAGCAACTGCATATGATGCTTTCATGTCAGTACGGACCAAAATGGAGGAATGTTTCCAGCACCTTGTTGACTCTGTCCCACAAAGAATTAAGGAAGTTCTGAAGGCAAAAGTGGATCCAACCTGGTTAGCAAGTTAGTAACTTGGTTTACAACTAGCACAATGTAGCTATTAACATGGCTGGTAGTGGTTATACACTGTACTTGAAATCTGAATTAATATTAAAACACAATAAAACATTACAAAATACAAGATAATATACTACATTGACGATGAAAAACAAGCAATACTAACCGTGTGGCAAAACATCCAAGTTGCTGCTTGGTGCTAATCACCAGAATCTTGACGTAATAGCGTTGTGCACAATAACTTTGGCTAGGTCAGCACAATGGGTTGGATGAAATGTTAGAATGTTTCAAGCGCCATTATGCCACTAAACATGCAGATCAGTAGCTAGGAACGAGGGGGAGGAAAGGGAGCAACGAGTGGCTTATCTTCGTACAAATCTGCCCCTGCAGCAGAACTGTTTTCACCAAGCAAACAGAGAAAATGATGCAGCATTTGAGGCAAAGCTATATGATGACAGCTCATCACGCAAGCAGAGAAGCTGTTTACAGAGGGACAGTTCCTAAAAGACTGCATGCTTTAAGCATCTTGTATCCTGTGCCCAGAAAAAGTTACTTTATTCACATGCCTGATGACTCAAAGTACTTTGAGTTGCATGTATGTATGAAAGGTGCTATACAAATAAAGATTATTATTATTATTATTATTATTATTTATAATTAGCCCTGCATTAAAGAACAAGAATACAGTGACTAGAGCAGGTGTGAACAACACTGTTCTAGAATTCTAAGGGCCAAATGTTTTGCTTTGTCACCCAACTTTATGGTACTGTTTTTCTGTTCCAAAGTCTATAAAATAGGTTATCTTTATATACTGTCTCATATATTTGTGATCCTTATACACTATTACATACCTGAACTCCTGTCCTCAGTTAAAGTGCCAGAAAATTGACCAAATCAGTGTTTTCCCGATATAAATTTCTCATACACATTCATTCTGCCTATTCTGGATATGTCGTAAAACGTTTGTAAGAACAGAAGCCTCTTCTCTATTGTAACATTATCTAATTCGTATGTTGGTTAAAGATGCTAGCAATGTAAGATGAGGTTTGCAGCACAATTAAATGCCTTCCCAGTTGCCGCATAATTCTAGCCTGCTAGCTACCACAGCTGTGTAAATCTAAAAAAAAATCTATTTCTGGACATTTAAATCCGGTTTGAATGGACAAACATAAGACTGAATGTCAAATGGGTCAAGAAATTGTTTTGCTTGATGTGGATTTCCAGTGTCCTCGGGCAATGTCAGAATTCTCTAGAATGCGCACCATGATTAAACAGTTGCTAATTAATTAAGAAATGCATGGAAACATTTTTAACCATGCAGTATGAACTCAGCCATTCCTCCATCCATCCAGTATACATACAGGATGAATCAATCTAATTTATCCAGAGAATTTGATTAGCTTCCGTCATTGACCAAAGATCAAAGTGTTGTTTTCCATGTCCAATCTTGGAACCCTTCATGTTACATTTATCCTGTCTGAAACAAGTGTGTACAGTGTAGGAACGACTCCATAACTAGAGGGGAGAAACCCTGAAGTAGTGGTTTCTGTGGTGCTATATGATTACCAGTTTTTGTTGCATCTTTAATGTGACTTACCTCAGCGCTGGATCAGAGAGTACAAAGATGGCCCAATATTTATGGCCAACTTATCATAACACAGGGTTAAAACAAGAAACAAGACAAAACGAAGTGCTGATTGTCTTAATAGAACAATAGGCATATACATAACAAAAAATTCATGAGTATTGTTGTCATAAGTACAATTTATGCTCAAAATATACTTATATAATTATACATAAGAAATGCATTTGATGAGTTGAGGAAGAGACCAGGCAGAAGGCAAATTCTAAGGTGTAGTTTGATCAAGAAACGGGCAAAGTGTCACGGTATGGCGGGCTCGCTACTGGTCGCCCCTGTATACAGTGGTAGTTGTCTTGTTGTTGCGTTGTGTTTGTCCCTCACCTGATGGATGTTTATTTGTCAATATATGTCTTGTCTTTGTACCAGTTGACTGCTGGTCATTGTATCCTTAATTTGGATCTCGTCAGGGGTTTATGGTTTGCGCGCTTTATTCATAAAAACCTCCCTTTTCCCTGAGACTTGGCGTAATCACTTCCATTTTATTTCGCACTCCCTGCCCGTCACACAAAGTCACTGCACTGGTGTTCTGGGAGGAAGACAGAGCTACATCCTTCATTGGACAAAGGATTTGTTATGCCACACTCATAAGCAGATACTTTGGCATATAGCCCTACAGATAAATATTACAACTTATTTGTTTAGAATGTGTTTATCATTTCCACATGCATATTATATAAATGTAAAAATCTATTTATTTTAGATTTTGGCAGCTGTGCTGATATAACATATTTTATCAATATATTTTATCAATTTTCCAATCCAGTATTTATGTATCACTAGAACGTCCACATTATTACTACCACCATAACAACCAATAACACTGAATCCTTGGTGTTTTGGGAGCTATGGCAGAGACAATGTAATGACAATATATGGGTGTTTGAGAACTTGATTAAGAAACTGGATTAAAAAAAAATCCAGGCAGAGTGAAATGAATGAGTCAGCGGCCAGGGCAGCATGTGTAATAGCCCTTCAAGACCAACATGAAGATTTCAACTCCCCTGGATTGGAGCATCACCTGGTGACAAACACTCTCATAGTCCTGCTGAAGAGTGGCCAAGACATGAAATGTGCGCTGCATTGAGAATACTTGATTCAAAACTAATACATAATTTCTACACTATTATTGCCAATTTAGTAAACTGAAATAATCAACAATTTTATTTGAATTGAGGATTCAGAGCCAATCCCAGAAACAAGGCAGAACCAAACCCTTGACATGGCTCCAGTATGTCACACACGAATAAGATGCCCCATCAATGATGGAGAAAAAAACTAGTGGCATTAATTGAGTAAATGCCTCGCATTTGACCATCATGTCAGTTATAGTGAACTAGCTTCCATGGATCCAGATACTTATAACACTGTCCCATGCTCTTTTGGGGGAAATCATTGCAGCATATGGTGATGTCTGAGCAGAGGAAGTGTCCTTAAAGGTTGTTTGAAAACCTACAGTCTGGATTTGACCAGGCATTTCCTTACTTCAGTACTCACAGTGATATTTTCCTGATATTTGCAGATCCCTTTTCCTTTAAAGAAGATAGTATTCCAATAATAATTCAGATAGAACCTGTAGTACTGTAGCGCAGCACTGACCTCAAAGCAAAATTTAGAGAGGCATGAGGGAAACTGGATATTATTGCAGTTTCTAAGAGAGCTTTTTCAAGCATGTCTTCTGTCTCTTTGGAAGTACATAAGTGTATGAGAAACTACTCCACTATTGGATTAAGCCTCTGATTTTCAGTGTGATTTTGAATCCAGTCCTGAATGGGCTGCTTATTTTGGTTTCCATTTGGATTCTGTGTGAATGGGTGTGACAGTGAATTGGTTATTTGGTCTTTTAATCATCAATTTTCACAATAACCACAATAACCTGCCTTCATTGAGATTTGATCTGTTCAACACTACAGAGAGCTAGTGCCACGATAAACGAGTGAGACAGAGAAGCTAGTCAACTATTCTATGTAGCTAGATTGAGGTGTAGGCCTATTGGTGGAATTATCAGTGTTATCATTGTTCTTCCGAACAATTTCTTGACCTTACCCGAGCAGAGCATGAGAACTGTGGGGTAATTAAGTTAAAATATTCCTAGATGTACTCATGGAATGGGAACAGACTAACATGTAAATAAAGGTTAAATTCTACTATATGATAGCTGATAATCTAACCAATTGAGAGGTGAATATGTCTAAAACAGTTTATTACTAATATCTCTTAAATACATACACACGCGCGCGCACACACAGACCAACACAGGCGCACTAAAAATACACAGACATCATGAACAGCTCAGCTCCAGTAGAGTAACTGATGAATTTCAGTAATGAATCCTCCTGGGTTTACTTTGAGACCTACATCTGCAGAAAAAGGAACTTAAATAGTTTCACAGAGCCTCACACACCCAAAGTCTGTATGCTCCTAACAAACACACCCACACATAAGCATCTGCATCTTTATTAAAACAATTGCTATTTGTGTGATTTTTTCCTGGGGCAGTTTGGTTTGCCCAATGTTCAGTAACCTATAGGAACAGACAACTGCAGAAGACAGAAACACAAAGCCTTCTCCACAAATTCAGACAAGGTCAGAGAGTTCTGCAGATTTATAAATAAAAGTTCTATAATTATCACCACTGTCATCAGCTTCCACCTCCATCACTGCAAACCGTAGCTGTTCTGTACATTCTTACCAAACATTTGTAAAGTTCCTGTAAAAACAGTACAATATAACATCACCATAACCATTCCACAATTAGAAAGACAATTAACTTGGTTTTGCTATGGAATATAATTCTACAGGGTGTAGACAAAATGTTTAGAAACACCATGTGAAACAGGAGTATAATGTAGAACAATGTAAAGTATGCTGTCAAATGGCAGTCTATATAAGGTATGAAAGAGACGTCATAACACTTACCAAACAGTCAATGCCCTAATTGCATATGCTGTCAAAAACCGGAGGAATATTTAATGTCATGTTGAACATTTTGAAAAATAGAAACGACTGTGTGTGCATAGTTTATTATGGATGTACCACACTGTAAAAACACACTGTAGTGTACTGCATGTAAGAATCTATATCTGATGTTTGTCAGATTTGTCTCCTCATTATTACCCATCACACTGACTCTGGGTTTATACAGAGTACATGCGAAAACATATTCTATATATATATATATGACATTCAACGTCTGCACAGAGGTCCTTAAAGATATTGAATAAATGAACGTTATATGATTTAATAAGAATACTCATAAATATAAGACTCTTCCTCTATGCCTTTTTCCCCTCCCATGCTAAGATGAAAATGTTGAAATATTGATGTTGTGTGTCCAGCCACTGGGACTGCAATCCATTAGAAACGAGGCACCATCTTACTTTTCCACTGCCTCTGTCTGTCTCCATGCTGCTGTACCCTGTTGAGAAGATTTAGACCTACTGATCAGGACCATTACTGGTCAGTCACTGGGGAGGTGGGAGGGTTATTTTAGTAGATCTCAAACTGGGATTTTTAAGAATGGTGCATTAACATTGCAAATAGCCACATAAATATCAAACCCTGTGTCCTCTGCATTAGCTTCTAGACCGAGCATCAGACGTGGTGTTAGATTGGCCTGGACAATGGTGACATGAAAAGAATCATTGGTCGTGTTAGTAGGTGCTTTAGAAACACTGAAAGGAACTACAAGAATTATAGCAGCATGAAGTTAGCGATTGGCATTGAATTGGGCTGGAGTTGAGAAATTCTGTGGCTGCTTACTAGATTCTAAGTTTACTGCGATCATGAACAACAATCCTTAGTGTCATGTGATGAGTGCCATGCACTGTGAGGAGCCACTGAGCACATTTTGCCCCCATTTGACTTTGATGTGCATGGGATCGGGATCAGCAAAACCAAGAATAGGAACACTAGTGAGAATTTATTTCAAAACATCAAATGACATACTGTGGTCAAACTCTCACTAAGCACCTGGTTTACCTTAAACATCTGATTTACAAAGTATCTGATATCACCCAAAGCTATGGAAATTATTGACCAAAAAGTTAACATGAGTTAACATCAGTTATATAAATTTGGGTTGGATATGTGTAAAACAATGAGTTTCAACAGTATTTGAACCCTAACCTACTGTACTGGTTAGGATGCAGTCTATGACAAAGCACTTTTGTAAGTCGCTCTGTATATGGGTGTCTGCTAAATGCAAAACATTTAAATGTAGGTTAAGACCATCTGCAAAATGTGTAGCTGGTCAGTGCAAACCAAGGCAATGCAAATCTTTTCCACCACATGAAAAGGTCTCAGCAGACACACCAAAAGTACACAAGAGTGCGTTCACGCTAGTCTGTTCACAGGTTTTAGAAACGCTTGCGTGGCTCCACAAAACGATTGGGTATTCTTTTGTGTCCATTACACCATATGGAGAGCAATCACATAGCAGCAAGGACATAACAAGTACAGATGTAGCATAACAACTGCTTTACAGTGTTTACATTTTGTACTTTTTACACAGATTTACACCTTTTAAAAATTTAAGAGATGTAGACTTGTTTTCTTCCTTTGGTTGCACTTCTACAGATTCTTCAGGTGATGCTGCCATGCTAAATTAATGGACCTAATGATGTCTCATCCCAATAGCAGCAGAATAGCAGAGTGGACTTATTTGCTGTCTTCTGGCATCAATGACACATTGCTTTGGTATTTAATCTAAATTGTCTGTAGCTTGCAATGACCATCATGGTCAATACTCACAAGGCAGATCTTTGAGCAAGATTTGTCTTTGAGGGCTTCACCACTGACAACCACTGTTTATCACTGACACACATGCTACATTTGATGTGGGCTTTCCCAGATATTTGATTGGCAAATCCATCTCTTCACTGACTGCTCATTGTTCTCAACTCTGTTAACAAAAGTCTCCCTCCAGGCTCAGTAGTGTTCAGGGAAGTCAGCAAACACCGCCCTGAAAAAAATCAGCTGGTTCTTTGCAACTAATTTGTCCGGGTCAGCAGTTAGAGCATTATGATTTGTGTTGACTGAGTGAGATGGCTCGTGCAACATATACGTTCTGCTGTAATCAATCTGTTTAAAGCTGCTTTTCCTCCTTTGTTGATACTTTAGTCCAGTGGTTCCCAAAGTGGGGGGCGCGCCCCCTAGGGGGGGCGCGGAGGTATTGCAGGGGGGGCGCGGAGGTTGTTGGAAGTAAAACATGCGCACGTCGGTGGTGTACTGTTTGAAATCGCTCCGAAATAGTCTCCAACAATAGTAGTTGACTTACAGATATCTTCTGGGTATTTACCATTCCTCTTCAGAGCAGCTGTTTGCAATCACCAGTAGGTGGTGCTAAGGAGCATACAAAAAAAACATCCAGTTGCTCTGACTGCATGTACTTTGACTTTGAGTATTTATCAGATCAGCACGGACTTGCTCCATGAGAGATGTTCTGAAACTTCACCTCACCTCATCAGTGACAACTCTTGACCAAACACTGTAGATCTAGGAAATAAGTCTTAATATATGCCCTTTATAGAGATTTATTACCTGCACAGGGACTATGAGTACTGGAGTCAGCCTGTGTGGGTATGACTAGAAGACCACTAGGACTAGGTGTATACTGTCACTTCAAAACCATGTGAGAATTCTTCTCAACATCTTTGGAAAACCAATTTTGTTGTGACTATGTCAACAGAGTCTGTACTCTGTACTGTTCCTGTTACTTGTACCTTTTGAAAAACACTTCTCCAATTTGAGTCACTTCTCCAATTTGAGTATCAAAGCATGCACTGGCTCCCTCCATCAGCTGATAACATTCTTGCCTATAATGGCAGGAACTGCAGTTTGTGAACCCTGTGGGTCCTTTACCACCGCGAACCCACAATCAGTTTTGAACATGTCGTTCTAGGCAGCCCAACCTATTCAAATGCAGCTCTGATCGTCACCATACAAGTGTTTATGAAAAACCCTTGAGTAAAAGTGCTCACATGAGTACCAGTGTCAAGCTGACATTGCAACAAGCTGACACTGCAATGATACTGCACCTCCGATCTGAATCTCAGTAGGACAGATACCTGCAGTTCATTCTGGAAATGGCTGATCCTGGAATTGACCACTTCTACCTGAATCAGTGCTTTGTCCTCTTATGACCGGGCTCATTGCATCTGTGGCTTCTTGTTTCCTCCGACTACTAGAAGCTGAGACATATAAAGCAGCATTCTGTTGCCTCTGTGGTCAATGGTAAGATGACCAGCCTTCTGACACTTTAGACAGATGGATTTACCATCCAATGTGGAATCCAAGCATACCGATCAGACATTTTATTCTAAGGTTTCACACGGTTTGACTTCATTCTTCTTAGGTGAACTTCCTCTCGTACGTCTAGTAGAGCTATCTGTTTGCTTCTAACATTCTTGCTAAATTCCAGCCATGAAGATCTTGAACAAACACTATGGACTGATTATGAACTGATCGTTCAATATCCCTTTCTCACTAACAACATCGTCTGGATCTTGCATGTGGCCAAGGGCATTTGAAAGGCCAAGTGAAAAATGATGGCTTCACCTTCTCAGGGAAACTATAGCAGTCATGACCTCTTCATTTTTCCTGCCTAGTTGACTAATTAGCACTTTAGTTCACTAGTTGCCACTAATTTTCTTTACTAAGCTGCATATAAATGCAGTTTACATGTTTTCTCTTAAGAATGAAGTCTAGCAAACACAACCACCCTGCCTTTATTCAAGCTCTTCTGTTCTTCCTCTTTTATCCCTACTGTTCTCTCACCTTCGTCTCCTCTCCCTCTCTCTCTCTATCTCCTACTCTCTCCATCTGATTCCCTTTCCAGGAGCAGCAATTCTTCTCAGACACACTGTGCCCTTCATTGCAGTAGACTTCTCTCCTCTCTCTTCAATGTTCATGAGGACTGCAGAGCGCCTTGCTGTGTGTGCTGGGTAGAAAGCTCCCGATTTTCTCAACTTCAACACGCTGTGCTGACGTCATGCTCCTTTGCTTCCCAGAATATTGTTCCCTCACATGTCAATGTTCATATACATCTTTAACAATGCACTCGTGTCCTGTGCACACATCATTTAGGCACAAGTTCAAGCGATTTGCACATTTCTAATCACATCTTTCTTCGTCTGTGCTTTACCATACAGACTATAACCCACCTTTGGAAATGCAGGTCTATTGTTATATGAATCATTTTGCTGTTGGATCCTGTAGTGGATATTTAACATTCCAGCCTGTGCATCCCTGCAGCTCAAGACAGGGACAGATATGCAGCAACTGAATATCAACCTGCCCTGTTCAGATTCAGGGCACATTGTCACATGAAGTCCCAGCCATCAGCCAACACTGGGCCGTCGTTGTTGGCCATAATTTTTGGTAGTGTTCATGATAATTATTATGTCACTTGTTAATCAAATGTCAACAGCCAATGGGTCATTGTGAGCCTCCACTTGTGACCTATTGATTTTCTATAATTTTCCTGTAATACACAGACTTATCAAATTATATCAAAACATATCAAATGTGCTAACATATATTTGTTTAAGATAGTAATGCACATAAGGTAACTATATATTACTTGTATGATATTTATATGCATTGGCTTAAAGTAGTCTGGTAATGGATAAACAACTCCAGAATAACACCAAATACCACTGCAATACTGCTGAATTATTTTATTTTAGATTATTATTATCATCATCAATAATCTTTAGACAGCATAAAGCATTTGAATCAATTAACAACTCATTGAGTATGAGTTGGTATTATGAGACAACCAATCTGCAGTACTAGAATGGAAGAAACGAAGATGGGATCATCCAACAGGCATGAAGCTAAGAGATCAACATCTCTACTGGATATGGAGGATAAACAAGTATCCTGGGAACTCTGTGATGGAGCAGACCTGCCCACGTCATCTCAGGCTGCTTTACAACAGTGAGCGGCCCATGGCTGATATTACGACACAGACCGGGAGGCCCGAGTCCCACCCACACCCATCGGTAGCACTGCAACATGGCCGAGGTGCTGAGTGAGCTCCAGCAGTGTGCATGCAGTGCCCACCCCTCCTCTTCCTTTTCTTACCACCACCCCCCGCTGCGAAGACGGTGACGCTGAGCTCCTACGCGTGTGCTAGTCTAGGGAGGAAGATGGGTAACTACAGCGATGTCCATATGGAAACCTTATGCGAATGATTTGATTTACGTAACAGATGTAATGTAACCTAATGTATGAGAGTCCGTGTTCCCTGAGTCTAATGGATATAACTCACCCGTTGACAATGAGCTGCAATCTCTCAGAGCTCTTTGCATTGGGAGAACACTGCAAACTCAGGGGAAAAATGGAACTCGCATAGCCTCAGATACAGAATAAGAATGGGGCTGAAATGGAGCCAACACGCATCCTTTTTTGAGTAGTTTAACAAAGGGATTGCACTGATTTTAATGATATTGTAATTTGGGTTTTTTATGATTTTTATGTTGTACAGCAATGGACCGAATGACACATCAGTCAGCCCCCTCCATTTCTGCACTAGCAGCTGTCATAGCATGCTGTCACTACTATATTTCACTCCGTAATTGATTCAGTATTCCCACATTCACTAGAGTGGCCCACCTCCTAACCCTTACTCCAGGATTTATTATTCCTCTCTATATTCATCAGTGGCTATCACCTAAGTGGAAGCCAGAATGCTCATATATACATTTTATCACAATGCCTCTAATGCATTAATTAATTTATTTATTAACCTCTTATCCAGCATAAAAGTAAATGGGTTTGTATCCAGAAGAAAAGTCACACTTTTTTCTTCTTTGGCACACTGGGTATTCATTTAGATCATTGTGAGTGTATGTGGGCAGCTAATACAGACACTTGCTGGCCCTGGTATATATGATTACCTAATTAATGACTTAAGTCAACAATTGTCATAGTTTATGCATGCTGTGTCAACAGCCATGGCCTGTCATCCCTGAAGACATGCACCTGAAGACATGGACCTTTGTCGGTCAAGAACAAGAAGCCTTTCAGCAGTCAGGTCCTCTGACATGAACGCACTATCAACATCATGCAGCAACTGCACATCCAGCCTGTCAGGACATAATGGGGAAGTGTATTTTGCATTTCCAGTGCCACAGACCCAGCAAGAAGGTCCTGCCTGTTATACTGCAAGCTCCCCTAAAGAACCTGCCTCAGGTCCATGATGCCTTGTAAACACTGGCAGAATATTCATTTTTATCATCTATAATGTTTTCTACTTTTGCTGGATGATTTGCTTTATCGTTGACTTAGCTTGACCAGTTACTCAAACCTACACGTGACATGAAGCTCCTACTACCATTCTAACAAAATAATAGGCTGAATTAAAACTGTTTGCTTTCGACACTACTCTTTTAACGTTTAAAAATTATAGCCAGCCAAAATGACAACATATTAGCATGTTATGGTAAACATAGTGTTGACCTTAAACAGTTTTGCTTGGCTAGTCCTCAGTTAATATTATGTGTGTGTGTCTTTAGAAACCAACTGCATAAGCATGCACATGGTTCTAACTACGCCGTGGTGCAAAACACGCCGGCAGTGGTGAGATGGTACCGTGAGGCCTTCAGGAGTGTGTCAGGTGAATGTGCAATGCTCACTGTGAACCACTGAGGTGGGCCATAGGTGTGACCCCTACTGAAGGGTGAATGGGTAAGGAGCATGCTCCCTGAAGGCAGTGTGACGCAGACATCAAGTCCTCTGAAGAAGAGGGAGTGTTGATGGACACCGTCACTCAGGACATTTGCTCTGGCAAGAATACTGTGGATAGTACCTCTCCCTTACACTCTCACACACATGCGCACACATCTGCAGTGTTAATATGAGACTGACAGATGGGCTTTTAGTTTCAAAGAGACTACAGAGAGCTTTGGCCCTACAGCAGACACGGAGAACAGGCCAGTGTCACCAAAATTTGTAATAGGTCTAAAGCTGAAAATAAAGAATTCAATTAGTGGAGCTAAACAGTGGCCTTTATGTTTTGGCTTGGAGGACAAGAGCCTCACGCACATCAACCCTTTTCTTCATTCACTCAGTAAGGGCTTTAATGCTCTCACTCCTCAAGCCTGCATCTGTCTTACTGGCTGTAAAAAGCTTTATAAGCCGTAGACACAAGCCATTTAACATAAATGGAACTGTAAACCCAGGCCTTTTTAAGACTGCTAAAACTCAGTTGGCCTCAGATGTGTCTACACAATCTGTATTCTGTACGTAAGGAGGAAATGTGGATGAAGAGTAAGATACAGGGGATACTATGAATAAATCTTTGTAATAAAATGCTCCCTTTTATCAGTAATTTGAAATGTAAATAAAACTATTCAAAATCCAAAGTTCATCATGACACAGCCACTCCCCATTCCAGTGGTTCCCTGCGTGCTCAGGTGGTGCTCAGGTGGTGTGTGTTCTATGTCATCACCCTCTCCACCTCCTGGGGGTTTCGCTTCATGACCGTTATCTGTTATATGACGTGTTTCGTTGGCTTCTTCTTGTAGTTGGTGTACCTTTTATGTTCAGGTTCATTTACAAACTTTCACTATAATTATTGTGGTTTTCAGGTTTCATAAATAAGATGGAAACAGCATGGTAAGGAAACAACTGGATTAATATGCTAACGTAAGCTTGAGGAAAGGCATGCTCTGACTTCACACTATGGAAAGTATACCAATAACTTTAATCACGTAGTGTTGAGTTTTAGAGCTATTGTTAAAAATTTGTGTGCTGAGACTTAAATCTGACCCCGAAACAATGTCTTTAACCTATTTTACACTTTCCAAGATAAAGACATTACTGCAGCATCTTAGAGGTTGTTCACACAGCTCTACAAGCACTCCATTTCAATCAGTTCACGTTTCTTGCTGTTGTTTTGTTATTTGGGTCTCAGAGGGATGTTGTAATGTGTTAGAAGGCTGACTAGTGAGGGAGTGTGTGTGAGTGAGTGAAGGATTAGTGTGTAGTGCGTCTGCTCGCCCACTCCTGCATCTCCAGCGCTACGGTGAGTCAAGCGTGGAAGAACCCTGGAGTATTGGGCAGACAGCACCGCCCCGAGATACACACGTCGCTGCAGGAAAACATGAGCCAGTGGGGTCAGTCATTCAGGCTCTACTAATGCTTCCAGTACTGCAGATTCAACCATTTGCTTGTTGGACATTATCCAAGGACAAGCAGTGATATGTGGTAATGGGAAAAGTCAGTACAGGTGATGGTGCAGAGAAAGATAAATACAGACATGCAACTGAGTCACCTGAGCACAATCTGCCTCAGACGCCATTTACACATTATATAATTAGAACAGTGTGAAGGTACTAGTCTCCCCCACAGTTTTGCACCTTAAATGTCAAACAGCAATAACTTGGCTAAAACAGACAAATACAAGGAAAGACTTTATACTGTAGCAGCTATGCTAACCGTAAGGGTTTTACAATGAATTAAATTACATTTTCATGCAGTTGTGGATACTCACCCTGAATTCAAACTTAAACATAACCCTATACTTAAACCTATCCCTTAGCCCCAATACTAACCCTTGCAACAGGAGTGTGATTATCCACAGTTATGGATACTAGCCTAAACCCTGAATCCTAAACTTCAACCTAGACTCTAACCCTAACCATTTCTGTGTTCATGAAGCATGGATAAAGCTTGTGCCTTTAAGACAAAATTATATTTCTCTAAAAGGCAAACAATGCAAATTAGTCATAACTTTTGGTTACTGCCCTAAATATATGTATTTGAAATACACACCACAATTTAAGCCACATCAGGTGACCCATATGGTCATGTCATAACATGGCCACGGAGGGTTCATTATGATGCACGTGGGTTAACCTCACTCCCTAACCCTTCACTGCAATATTTCATCAATTGCATTAACCTCCACCTACTGTGTACTACTTTCTCAAGCTGCTGCCTCTAGTGGCAGACATGTGCCATAAAAAACATCCACACAGAACACAAGTGAACGTTCCAGAATGCTGTGCTGTGCAGAAATGAACGCAGTCAGATCCAGAGTAAATTTAGCCTGTACTGAAGATAGTAGTTACAGATTAGCATGATCTCGCCTTCTTTTGGCTGCTCCTGTGACACACACACACACACACACACACAAAGACTCCTCTACAGAATTCTGGTTCATGTTTTTAATAGGCCATATGTGGAACATATAAAATAGTCACATATATTCACACAAAAAAACTTGACTTACTAGCTGGGATGAGAAAAACGTAAATAACCAATAAATTACTTTCACCTCCAAAAACAATATGAATTTTTTTTTTTTTAGAATTTTTGAAGAGCAACTCACAGATTAAAAGTCCAATTGCTTTACAGTCCACAAATGAACCCCTTCATGCTCCATAGAGCAGGTCCACCACCATGTAAGATTTTTAATGATAGATCTAAGTGTGCATTCAGACAGGGCCACCAGAAGCGCTATTCAGCTCTAGTCAGACAGCATTCAAAATCCAGGGCTGGCTGCACATATTGTTTTAAATCACAGGTTTCACCAGCTCACCACAGAAAATGCACCTTGAGATCCAACAATCCTCAGAAATTTGCATGCGGACATATTCACAAGTCTACATTTTCAATTTGATAAAGAGAAGAAATGAGAAGGTCAGCAAAAAATTTTGGAGCGTGTGTTGCAAAAGCAACAGGGGCCTTATTGTTGTGATAATGCAACGCACAATTCTACAGCCTCATTAGGATGTGTCCAAAATGTATTATTTTCATGCATACAGTCCTACGCACTATGCACAAAAGACTAGGTGACCTGGAGTGTACACCAGGGTGTGATGACTAATGAGAACCTTCACATTAAACCACATTACTTGTATTGAAGTCCAAACAGCACAATGGCTTCTGCATGAGGTACAAGCCCAACATTTGAGCAAATATTTGAAAGCTCAGTAATGTATTCCGTTACTCCATTAAACCACAACATATTAGCATGAGATAGACTATTCACCAGAACGCTCTTGACAAAATTGAGGGCTTGCAATGCAATAAGACAATGGAAATTGCTCATTTCATACAGCTCTAGACACACTACTATCTGAGGTTTGCACTTTGTATTATGCAAGACGAGATATGACTAAAACATACCTTTTGTGGTTCATGTCATAGCAGTGCACTAAAGACATAGATGGATGCTATTATACCTAAAGGCTGAACAAGTGTGATATGAACAATTATGCTGGTACTTAGGGTCTCTGAAATAATTGAAGTTAAAGGCACCTGTATGATTCACCGTGTATATCCCAGATATGATCACTAAGGCAGTGACAGTTCTAGGCGTGACACACATCACTTTTGTGAATGCCAATAAAGCGGCAGCAGTATTGGCAACTTAGCGATTTTGTTATGTCAATTAGCAACTTTCAGTCACGCCCTCCCCTAGGTTGAAGCTATTCAGCTATACTTTCTATTTAAACCAGGAAGTGACTCACATCGGTAGTCTGTGTGTATGAGGACACAATGAAAAACATTTTGGAATGGGGATGAGATTCACAGTAGCCAACTCTTGTGATATTGCAAGCTAATCAATAGCTAATAACACTGTTTTCCATGCATAGAAAAAAACTGCCTCTGAGCTCAATAAGAAACACATTAAGAAAAGTTAACTCTAATCTAATTAACTCTTTGTAGTTGAGGTTTGTATCAAGTGCAGAGAAAAATGTAGTTATTCCCTATTTTGATTATTTGCCTAGATTGCATAACTATAGCAAGAACTGTCCTTGTGTCTAAATAAAAACTATTGGTTTGCCACACATGGCAAGTGAAAAAAAAACCGCTGCAGTAATGTTATGCGGCTGGCATAAAATGTGATAGGAATAGGTTAGACTGACTGACAGTTCGTTTACATTGCAGCTAAAAGAGGCGGTTTTTAACTCTCATGCGCTCTTATGGAGAATGATGGGAATTTCCCGCCATTTCATCGTGCCACTTGAGGCCACAAACTGAAATCAGTGTGAAAAAAATGGAGAGATGATGTATTAGGTTGTACTTAGCTACCATTCTTTTTGATTTAGTAGAAAAACAGAAATATATAAAAAATAAAATGAAGCATGGATAAAAATGTCTGAATTAGTTGGTAGTGCTGGACCAATAAACCTGCTGGAGTTTTAATGACATACCCTAAAAGAGATTAGCAGGATCCAAAGCAACAGTTCGTTTTGTAGCAACGTAAATGGCTACATGTTAGCATAAAATGTACCACAAATAGTACTACAAAGACTGCTATGAATCAAGGAAACAGCTTTTCTGTAAATTTTGCCATGTCAAAGACCATGTCAAATCCAAAGCTACATCTCAACCCAACAGCTGAACGCAAGCTGCTAGCTAACTGCATTTTATACTGATGGATGTAATCTGTACATCACTTCTACCATTAGACTTCAATCCAATATCCTACAACTGCAATCAGGCTCTGTTAGAAGTCTTCGTTAATGTTCGATTTGCGATACAAATTATCTACACTTGATAATGATTAGCTATACTAATTGCCACATAACATAACATTGCCTTCATAGTTAAACAGGCTTTGGCAAGCCAACCCAAAGTGTGCTTGCAAATGATATTTTCTATTTGTAAAGGAAAAACTTTCAAATAAAAAGATTAATAAATAAAAAAATGAGAAAAGAGAAAATGGAAATCTGACAAAAATGACAATAAATGTCATTAGATTCCTAATAATTGTTTATATACTGAACAGACATTGTAGTCTCGTAGTCACTTAGTACAAGGCTGAAACAATATGGCTCTGTGAAGAAAAAGAAAACAAAATGTATATCTATTTATCTCAAACCAAAAATATTTATTTTGTCTGATATGCAGTAGTAAGTATGAATGATGAATGTCTCATATTTTCTCAGGAAATATTACAATACTGCTTTAAAATATTACCCATTTAATGAATGAATTAGAAAATGTCACCAGTCCAAAATACTAAGTGGTTTGAAATACATGCTACTGATCATTAACATTCTGGGGAATGTACTGCAAGTTCGTACGTCATAAAGATCTTGGCATATTTGATATGGAAAGTGATGACGTCAGCACTTTAATGCAGACGAAGTGATACTGTAGATCAGCAAAAAAATCTCATCAAATACATTCAATCACCAGGTTACGTTCTGTGCCCGACCCATCTTGTTCCAGTGAAAAATGTTTGATCAGGAATTCCACTGAAGATTAACTCCTCCGGCTCTCAGCAGCGTCGTTTCTAGTGATCCCTCATTCCTTTCTCACTCTCCATGTGCACATGTGTGTGCGTGATCATTCATTGGTTTGGTTTTGACATTCTATCCCCTCCTGATAACTCTGTGTAACCGTGTGAATTATGAATGTTAACCTGACAGAATTAGCAAGCAGACTACAGCAGACCTGACTGTTCATCTCGTTTCCTCAAGTCGCATGCAGCGACGCTCTGACGGGCAGCTCCTTCATGCACATAAAAGCCCATCCAACAGACTTTCCCTGGACAGCTTGGCCTCTCGCAGACAAGGGGCAGCAGCAAATGCGTCGAGTTGCACACACATCTCAAAAAGATGCAGTGGTGCTGCATGGCAGATGTTTTTGCCTAATGGTCTCTCTCCATCCTTGCAGCCGATCACATGCGCAGCATGAACGCACTGGTGGAAAAGCCCAACACAGCAGCGGCAGACACGGGGCTGCACTGGAGTGCAGAAGCCAGTCTCTGGAGGATCACCCACCAGCTGCACCACACACACACACACACACACACCACTTTGCAGCTCAGCCATCATCAAACAGAATCTAATATGAAGAACTGAAGGTTGGAGCAGGTGCAGACATGACATGTCTGCTGAGGTACTGATTACACAGACATGCACACACACTGCCATACGCATTGATCTCACACTAATGCTGCTATTTCCCATAGAGAGAGGATCCCAAAAAAAAAAAAAAACCTGCTAGAACAATAGAGCCCGCCGCAAACTGGCAACCAAGCAGAGCTCCAGAGCAGCAGCTGAATACATAAACCACATCAACAGAACGGAGGGGTGACCAGGATACGCTGCCGGTGTTGCAGCTTCAGAGCCAAATGACATTGGCTCTCTGCACCAGGATTGGAGACAGAAAGAAGGGGCTCAAATGCGCCAATGAACCGGGGCAGAAGGAGCAGAGGGGAGGAGACGGCGTCCTCACCCCCTCGCCCCGGCGCTTACCTTGCGTCTGTGGTCTTTCGAGCGGCTCCTCTTCTTCTGCTTGGTCTCCTCCTTCTCCCGCTGTTCCTGGGCTGCAGCCTCCGCTAGGTCCTTGTTCTTGCGGATGTGCTTGGCGGCTTGCGCCATGGTGCGGCGGCGGTGATGGGGGTGGCCCCCGCGTGTCCGTAGCTGTTGCCCGCCCGCCCGCCTGACACTGTCCCGGTGCCTGTGACGGCCCCTGCGGCTGCCAGCCTGTGAGAAACGGTGGCGCTACGCGCGCCTGGGTGGAGAGAGCACCCTGCTAGCTGCCCAGTCTCTACAAAAGAGCTGCCACTGCTGCCTGCCTCTCATCCATGCAGGAGCCTTTCCCTCCCCCTCTCCCTCTCTCTCTCTCTCTCTCTCTCTCTCTCTCTCTCTCTCTCTCTCTCTCTCTCTCTCTCTCTCTCTCTCTCTCTCTCTCTCTTCCCCTCCCCCTCCCCTTGCTCTCACTCTATCTGTCTTTCTCTCTTGGTCTCTCGCTCACTTGTTCAACACACACCAGTCACGCAGTCCTAGGCACAACACTGTGGGGATACTGCAGCAGCTCCCTCTCCTCCTCCTCCTCCTCCTCCTCCTCTTTTCTCTCACGCGCTCATTCCTCTCTCATCATCCCCCCCTTCTGCCTTATTCCACTGCTTCTCACTTCCACTCGTCCATTAAGCTTCTCATGTCTGCACTGTGGAATTATTTACACAGAAAGACCTGGACTACCGATCTGCCCATTTTACACAGTTTTACCATTTGATTTTAAACCCCTCATTCATTACTGTAAGAAATATCTGCTAGATCAGTTGCAATTAAAAGCAGAGTCTATTCTTAACAGCTTACCAACTGAGTCCCCCCAGGCTGAGATTCAGTTCTCTGACAGCCCCAGTGAAAGGGAGGCGTAGTGACCTCATGCATGTCACGAAAGCTGCCTAAGGTGACGTTACATGATACAGAGTGTGTGAGCGAGTGTTTGAGGTGAGGGGGGGGGGGGGGGGGGGGGGGGGGGGGTTATGTGATACAAGGATGTCACCTGTCACTAATGCTAGCTACATTCATTTTCAGACAGATTTACACTCAATTCCAATCAGTAACACATAAATTACAGTGGCAAAGATGAGAAGAAATATGTTTCACTTCAGTCCAATGTTGCTGTTTAATGTTCATAACACATGTATTATTAATACTGGTTATGGACTGGTGTCTAGGATTCTCCCTAAATTGCAGCTGCAAACCAAAATTGCCTTTCCAACTGAGAATGATCTGTGAATCAATTACCTCAAATCTATCAGCCAGATTGATTTATGGTTTTTATGGCCTGGAGCTGTTGGTCGTCTCAATTCTACTAGGTCAACTGTATATTTCTCCTACATTAAAAACTAAGTGAGCCTGTTACAATTGAAATATTGCCAACTTATTTCTACGTTCCAGATGACCCAATATACAGTATATTCTAAATTCAAAAATCACTTTGTCTTTCAATGTAGAAGTTCCAGTTAAGAAACATTAATAAAGTAAAAAGCTAGAAAAATGTGTAATAAGTCTGCCCAGCCTACTACTTTCAGAAAATCACATCTACACACACTGTTGACTTTTTCAAACTAGATAGCACAAGCCAAAAACAAATACTTCCTATTCTTGCTGCTCCACCATCTGTTGGTGTCCATGCAACCAGCCATGTTGCAATAAAGTAGATAGCAACATAGAGATTCACATCTCTATGCCTTCAATTCTCTCACATGCATATATGCAAACAGGTTTTGGATTAACAGAATATCGCCATCTAGTGGATGATAAGCATTATAGCTGTTGGCCTGTGTCTTAGTGATAAACTCATACCCACACGTACTCAGACAGGAACACATAGACACACACACACGCAAAAAGCATATACACCAATAGTCTAAAAACAATCATCTTTTCTTTCTTAAAATCACTTTTAGTGTAAGGTAATTTAAATAATGTGATCTTGCTAAACCTTTCCAGTAATACATCATACTAATATTACCTCTCAGTTGAAACAAGGATGATTCTAGGACTTTTAATGAGATGGCACAGGGTAGACAAAAAGCCACTTGGGGAGGCTCATGGGAAATTAGAACATTCTATCAGAAATAAACACTGCATTAAAAACTGGACTAGAAAAAAATTGGGCATAATTTTCGGGCTCTTGTGCAGTTCCCTGTGTCCTAATACAGGTATCACAGGAAACGTGTCACTGCACATGAGTCTGGAAATGTTGAATTGAGCAACAGTTTTGCATATATAGGACATCACAATGCTGTCCTACTAAATAAAAATAATCACATATGCATTAATTTTATTTTCCAAACAAATATTGCTGTATGTGTGTATTCTCTGCACTCATGTTCTGAGCTTGAAATCCATGACGGGGGTTAACTGCACTATCACACAAATAGGCTATGCTTCAAAAATGTTTCAAAACGACAGTACTCTGTTTTTTTGCACCAGGTAGCCTACTAAATAGTTGATTAAACCTGTCCATATCATGGGACTTCTCTAACACCTGACTCTTAACACCGTTTTGAAAGTCTCCAGAAACATTGAACTCCAGTACGCTAGTCATGTGTTGCATGTGTTACTCATAGATCTCTGCAAATGAAAGAAAAAATAACTTCTAAAAAGCTGTTTCTGTTGGGAATGAGGGCTTGAATGCTTCTAATGATGTTTCCACTGGGCTTGGAGGAGCATTTTGTAACTCCATAATTATACAATCAAGGATTGTTCTTTCTAAAACCATCCTTGTCCACTCCTGAGCTCACCAACAGTGGATATCACTACAGATCACTTTAGTCTAGAGCTGTTTTTCTGTTGCCTTTTTGACCCTTTCAATATTGATATTGCACTGAGATGCATCTCTACAACTCACAAAAATTCATCTTTGTATTTCTGTCCTGAAGTGAACCAAAAAGCTTAATATCTCATGCTAGGTCCAGTCACAGATATTGAAAAGTCAAATTGAAGCTTGGTGTCACCCAAGACTTCTGGGAATGTTGCTTGAAGGCTAGTGCAATGCAAGTCAATGTGAGCATTGTAGGGCCTGTGTTTCTACAGACCTGTTCTCACATCTCATCAGCAATATCTTCAAGGACATAGAGCACTGCAGGTGGCCTCTCAACCATATTATGGACAAGCAAAGTGCCTGCATGCCTATTTTATGTTGCTAAGCTTTTGAAGCTCTGTGGGCACCTCCATATATTTCTCATTGAACTTCTAGCCATCTGTTGTGAATGTATGAGCCCCGTAATAAAAAAATATGCTGCCTGAGGTACTGACTTGACAGTATCAACTAGGACTAAGACCAGGAAAAATACATTGCAGCATAACTATGTTTTACCACTGCTTTCACTCATGCAGATACACCTGCATGTTTTTTGCTCATTATGGTCGTTTTGTTTTAGCTCAGGCCTATAAGATTTTAAGGTTTAATGTTTTATACTCCAAACCATATCTCTCTAGACAAGTGATGATCTCTGTTATATGTCTGCAGTGTCTAAATAAGCAGCCTTTTGAAAATGTCAAAAAATGTATTAAATTATTTAAAAACCTACCCAATTATTGTTGTGTTCTAGGAAACATGATGTTAAGCTGCATGGAACCCACCGTTCTGTGTTGTTAAATATCTAAACTGAATACACAAAAAAAAATTGTCTATTATTTGAACATTAGTTGTGTTCATATTGCAATGGTCTGGAAGAAAAACATTGGAAGATAAAAACGTTGTTGATGTACCTTGAGGTCCAAAAGGATCAGCAAATTCTGATCCGGATGGGAACGGTCAATGTCACTCTCAGAATCTCAGCCACATCTGCCGTGAAGCATGCAGAGAGACTATTCTTCTTCTCTGTCAGCTTTGCCTGGAGCTTTAATTTCAGGGTGTATCCATAACGTTAATCAACTTCCTTGCTGAATATGTGCATGTGGGAAGTGAATGGATTGTGTGAAAAACATAACCAGCTTTAAACCAGCACATGCAGGTGTTGGAATAATTTTTGGTGAAATACAGCCACATTTTAGACCATTTAGCTTTTTAACTGTGTTTAATGTACTCGTCACTACCTAATGTTAGGGTCTTGATGTTAACTAGCGATAATCTGATATTCTGCAATGCTTCTGTTGCCTGGTTTGGAGCACTCTGGAGCAAATATATCAGACAGCTCTGGCATTTTGTTAAAGCGAACTTTAGTGAAATATGTCATTTGCATGATGTTCCATTTACCACAGGTGCAGTTAATGAACCATGACTGAATTTTACTTTTGTTTATAAAAAAAGCTGGTAACTGCTAATGTTGCTAACACACACTAGAAGTCAAAAGCAAACTATAGCCTCCGCAAATACATGGCCAGACTTCTCTCAATTAAATACACAGGTTAACAAGGATTAACTGTACGCAGGTAAAACTATTGATGAAGGGACAGGAATTGAATGAAGGTCTGACAGAGTGAAACAGACCAGCCACTACTATAACATTCAGCATACTGCCTGAAAAATAGGTATAAAATAACCCAATAAACATGAAACTGCCAGATGAATTTGTGCCAGTGTAGTGGCAACATAGTGCCAACTTTGCTTAGCTAGCTTACCTAAAAAGGTCCATCCTTGGTGTCAAAAGTGGATATAATGTGACATTTAATTAAATCATCCAAACCAGTCAGTTTTACACTTGCGTATGTCATTCCTGTGTTTTTTTACACCATGTAAATTATGAATTCACAGGTGGGTGTACTTGAAATTAGTGGGTTATTTTGTACTGGCAGGTGTTCATCATTATCATGAAGTTGGGAAAAATAACAAACGTATTCCCGGACAAACTCGAAGGTTCTACGAACAAATATTTGATCTAGCTAGTACTGCATGGGTTTTGCATATATCAATATATATCAATATATTGTTTGAAACATTCAACAACATTCAAACAGCACTCACCATAGACAAATACTGTAGAATGGATTAGAGACAAACATGGGTCTAAAAAAAGTTCATTTGTGCAGCATAACTTGTGTAGCCCCAGCTAAAGCACAGATTAAATGCCCAAAGTACTCAGGTAATATCGGTTGTAATAAATGAACACATGCCACATCTTTGGTATGGTAATCAAATTGTATATCCAGAGACCACTAATCTGAGATCAGATGTGCCTTTCTGCAGGCAGTATCAGGAAGAGCACGACCTGCCATTGGCTGAGTCATATTTTGCATGCCTCAAAGTTCAGTTCCCTGCAGATTATATGTGCTAGGGCTGGATTGGGGTAATGCACAAAACAATTCTTCTCTGGTTGCATGGAAGCTTGGGATCAGATTGTCTTCCACCCAAACAAGGGAGATCAGTTTCCGGCTTCTTGGCTTGAGACAGTTCATGCCAGACCTTGTCGCCAGGAAGCTATGTGATCTGTGTGACATTGACTGTTGGAGAGCCACTGAACTGAGACAAATGTGCGCTTTACACAGACAAACTTGCTCTTAAAGTTATTATCTCTAATGCTTTATATGAGCACCAGAGATTTGCATGCTGTTGCTATGCTCTTTAAAAGGCCCTGTTGGTTGAATTTAAGTCCAAGGTCAGCAAAGCAGTACAAGGACTATGCACAGGGTTTGTTTGTGTACGTTGTTGAGGATGATGGGAGGTTATACAGGGATAAGATCCGTATGTACAATGTGCACCTTAAGGTCCATCTCTAATGCTTATGCATATGGAGTCCAGTACTTTTCCCTTTGAAAATGAGTTGCACCAGGTGAAGAAATGAATTTGCTCAGGTAGGAGCCCTCTCTCATAAATTGTAAAGCAGTTTGTTGAAATGAGACAGCCCGAGACAGAAACCCAACGATGACAGAAACCCAACGATGCTTATTCTCAGAGTGATGTGCAATGCAGTGAGACTCTCTCTGTGCAGCAGGGGAGTGTGTTACTTTCTCATGGCGATGACAAACATTTAGTCCTGTTTCACGCATGTTTGTGACTCAAGGTTGATTCAGGGGATAACCTCTGGCCACACTTGTTAGTGTGATGGAAATTTGATGATTTCCATTTATGTCAGGCTTTCTTAGTATACATTAAACACATTAGATATAGGTGTTAAATATCTTTTTACATATACGTGTGTTAATCATGGCACTGAAGCCATTCTCGTGACTTCAGTAGGCCTCAGATGTGTGTGTGTGTGTGTTCTCTGGACGGCCTTCGCTGAGGCCTAATCTGATGTTCCTCTGGTGTTCCTAAACTGACCTCGCTGGAGATGCCTAATCTCCACTTGGAAAGGACTACGGCGACACTCAGTCTGTCACGCCATCACAAGGAAGATGAGCGTGGAGGGGGCATGCATCATATGCATCTGTCAAATCAGTGTTAATTTTTTCATGTATTGTCCAATCACATTTGGTTGATCACCTCATGTTCACCTCGTGGACACTGTGTGTATTGATGATTAAAAGTATAAAAGATGAGAGTTCGGAATGGGGAATTAGCTCTCTGCAACAGACACCTTGTGTGTGCGTAAATGAGATCTCAGGGGTTAATCCATGCTTTGTTAAAAAAATCATTGTACTTTATTATCCTAACCTAACTGCTTCTGACTTTTATTGTGCTCACCATTTAAGGGTTTCAGAATTTCTTGAACATCACCTGTAATTAAACAGCATCCATGATCTCCATCTAGAAAATGGAGACGTGTCCTTGGGAACAACTAAGATATTACACCAGACCATCAAGAAAATGTCTTATCGATTGAAGTGTTGATACAGTGTAGATTGCATTTTTATTATTACCAATTATGGTACAATTTACCATTTCAAAACTGTACACATTTACTTTTTCAATTAATCTCACTAGTGTTGTTTAGATAACATGTTTTGTAGGTGAATTGTTTTACATTTCTTTTAACTTGGAATCAAGTATCAAACTCAAGATTTTCAGGCAAACGTTACGCTTATGCTAAAAGAGTACAAACTTTATAGTGCAATGACAGCTTCAGCAAGAGAGTTAAAACATACAAGGGTAACCCATATTTGTGCACACTCATATTGATGTGTGTAGGAAGCAGATAACAATGAGATAATCTTACTTATTTTTAAGCAGGCAAAATAAAATGATATAATAAGCAAGTCTTCACACACAGCACACACAAGTCTTTCAGGTCCTTAAGCAGCATGACAGCCCCAGACTATCACACGACTAACACCATATTTTACTGTTGTTATGATGTTCCTTGTCTGAAATGCTATTTCAGTGTTATTATGTTACTATTTAAGACGTAATGGGACATACACCTTCCAAAAAGTTAAACTTTTGTCTCATCAGTCCACAGAATGTTTTCCCAAAGGTCATTGGGATCAAGATATTTTCCAGAAAAACTGAGATGAGCCTTTATGTTCTTTTTGCTCAGCCATGGTTTTTGTCTTGGATCTCTGCCATGCAAGCCATTTTTGCCAAGTCTCTTTCTGATGGTGGAGTCATGAACACTGACCTTAACTGAGCCAAGTGAGGCCTGCAGTTCTTTGGATGTTGTGAGGTTTTTTTGTGACCTCATGGATGAGTCATCGCTGTGCTCTTGGGTTCATTTGGGTCAGCCGGCCACTCCTGGGAAGGTTCCATGTTCTTGCCATTTATGGATACTGCCTCTCACTGTGGTATGCTGGAGTCCTAAACTTTAGAAATGCCTTTATAACCTTTTCCGAGACTGAGAGAAATACTTTGCCATTTGATCTTGAATTTCTCTGGATCGCAGCATGATGTCTAGCTTTTGAGGATATTTTGGTCTAGTTCACTTTGTCAGGCAGGTCCTGTTTAAGTGATTTCTTGATTGAAAACAGGTGTGGCAGTAATCGGTCCTGGTGTGGCTAGAGAAATTTAATTCAGATTTCTAAAGATGTGAAAAATCGCACAGGGTCATGTAGATTTGGATTTTTTCCCCATTGTTTACTTGAGTTATATTTGTCCAATGTTTACATTTGTTTGATTATCTGAAATATTTGTTACAAACATACAAAAAATAAGTGAAACACTTTTTCACACCAATGTATATACCATCTAATTTTATCTCTTGTTTTATATTTGATACTGGACACAATGGTCTATGGTGCCATTTAGAATAGAAATTATTCACAATCACCAACAGAATTATCAACATTATCCCTGTGATGGGACAGTAGTTCTTGCTCTCCATCTGCTGAATTTCTGACCACTGTGGCGTATTCCGTCCTTTGCTCATAATTGACCTTGTGAGTAACTCTTTCCGCAGGGTAAATCACTGTAGCATAGCATAAGTCTTCTTCAGTTGTCTAATAAGGAAAATGTGTGACTCGTTATGCTGAAATTACAACTATCATGTTGATTCTTGTGAGGGGAAAGTGAAGGAATCCTACCATTTTCACTTCATCTTTGTTCCGCTGCTCAGGAGCAGAATCTGTATAATAGTTTAAAAACAACAACAAAAAATAGTCATTTTACACAAAATATATTACAACAATACAAATGCTTAATGCCGTTCTTATATTAGCTCCAATACTGCACAATAATCAGGAGAAAGAACCGTTCCCATGACCTTGCTACAAGGCATTATTATGTATGAATTAAAAACATCAAACAACTTATTAGACTTATGAAGATGCTCATGCTCACCAGTGCTACGTTCTTCGGCTTTGTAGCTGCATAAATAAATATTGGAATATGGCAGGTAAAAACATTGCTCCCCCCAAAATATTATATTTAGATCAGGTTCAAATGTGACTCTACTGACCTTCTGGTATGCATAGCCACTCTGGTTCCTAAACAAAAATTAAAGATATCATTTCTTTAATTGTTTTTAACACAAACTGCATTGGAGGCTTGAGCTATTACATTTTTCATCTATAGCCTTTGGATTCTGTGTATTAGTAGTGGTGCTGAGAGCTGTCATACCCTTTGTAGTCAGATGGCTGACACATGCTAAGCAGTTTAATGCCAAAGAAAGGAGAACCACAAAGCCCACCACAGTGAGTCCAACGACAAAATATACAATTGGTATAGCTGGAAGGGACAAGACAGTAGTTACTATGGATATTGCATTGAAAATGTTCCCAACTCATTGCAACCAATATCAACACACGGAGGATTACTCTTACTTATGCTCCACACTCCAACTGTTGATTCCTCGCAGATGTGGAATTTAGGTTTGTGTTCAGTGCACATACAGCACACTCTCAACACATTCCTGACAGCGATCCGGTTTTTGTCTTCAGTCCCCAGAAGTTCTGCTCCGCTCACATTGAGTACACAAGGGCAGCTTTGGGGGACATTAATGTCAACGCTGTAAAAATAACACTGCAGATGGGGATATGGATCACGTTCACTCGTATTGTCTGGGTGGCACATCTCTTCCAGACTGACTTTGGCCACTTTGTGACAACTTGTAGAATTTACACCATTGCATCCTCCTTGAAGTCAAATAACAAAAAAGACAAAGTTACAACAGTGTTACCTTACAATAGCAAGATTAGTTTTAAATTACATAGTAATGCTTACTTTTTTGTCAATAAATTATCCTCAGTGTCATGAAGGCATTTACCACCATGCTAAAAATGTTGCTGCTCTTAAATTATAAATGTACTTCATAAGAGTAATAATATTGTAGAATAATATTGTAGGTAATAATATTGTATTTCCCAAAAGGGTTATGCAGATTTTGCCTCGTGCTGTTTAGGAAACCAAAAACACATTAAGAAACATAATATGTCAAATATGAAAAAATATCTGTACCTGCACTCATTAACACAACTGTAAGTCCCACTGAGAGAGAAAACAATCCACCAGTTAGTACAAATAGATAAAATAAATATGACCTTTAGTGCAATATATAATACTCACAAAATGCACGAATGCACATTAGATGGATCATGACTGTTTCAGATGTGACTGTGTGTGTGTACGCCGTTACTAGAGGAACTGATACAGGATGAATGGAAATATTCTGCCTCTCTATTTTAAATCTTGCACATTACGCATGCTGTATGCAAATGAGGCCATGTTAAATTAAATGTATTTTCCATTATGCAGAGAACAGTAATAGCATATTAATATACTGTAGTTCATTAATTAGTTACACATGACTAATATGGTAGATATTAGCTTGCTGATGTCATATGCTTCAATCATCAACAGAAGAAAGCAGGTCTAAGATTCACAGGTTTCATAGTCTGGTAAGAACATCAGTAGGAGTAGAAAAACAACCAGCTTCCTTTACATCTCCCTAGAGATTCCACTTTAAGTCATTTTTACATACTAAATGCCTACGCCTGCTTTAATGCATTTGTACTTTTTAGTATTTTCAATGATTTTCTTCATACTCAGGTATAGTTGTGAAGAAAGAAATGTCATGTTCAGCTGGTAATCATGCCTGTGCCATACCTTCTCACTAAGGTTCACAAAATGAAAATGGTGGTAAACTGCTATGGTATTTAGTAACCCATTACTAACATCTTTAGTCTTTCTTGTTGTTGCCATTTTTGATACAGTAGTTAAATATTGGGATACTTATTTTTCTTGATTATGGACTTAAGTCTATTCTACCAATCAATCAGAAGCACAATCATGCTTTGCAAAATATTTTATCCAAGTTAACACAATGCACGGGCCTCAAAAAACAGATATGTACATCCTGGTCACTCTTGTCACTATTTTTATTTTTCTGTAGTGTGGCTTTGCTTTAACATGGAAATGCTTCTGGTTCATCCACTGGTTAAAATAACCATGACACAAACCACAAAGTTCATATTTCACAGAACAACCGCTGAGTATTCATTCTATAATAACAGGAAGATATGAGCTGGAAGATAAATTGTTTATTAAATAGATAAAATGTCCAAATAAAACAGGTTTAAGATTCAACTGAATTCTTGGTCTGGTAGGAATACCAGTATGACAAGGGAAGCAACCAAGTAAAAAAAAAGGCAGATTAAATACATGTCGAACAATATTTCAGTTTTAATCAAATTTATGTTACAATAAAATGCCTGTGATGTTTTTGACTGATCAAGACGTTCCTGAAGTTGTCCTTTCCGGTTCCTCACTGGTGCCAAGGTTCATGGTAGAAAGGGCACCCTCTAGAAGTACAGAAGGTGAGTCTTCACTGGCCAGCAGATTATTTTTGCGGAGGTGACATGCTTGTTGATAGGGAGGTTGGATCGGAGGCTGGGTGGGTGGTAAATACTGATACTCCTTACTCGAGTCAAGCTGTGAATACAAATACAGTGAAACATTCAGCATCACAGACTGCACACTAGCAGGGTTTGAATAATACATCAACAATTTATTCATTATTGACTACATTTATAAGAAACAGCAGATGAGCACCTGAAGTGGGTATGTTCGGTCTGAGTCAAAAGCACTGAGATCACCACACGCAAGAAAAGGAACAATTATCCGATTAGGACCCTCTAGCTGGTTGAAATCTACATCTAGAAAAACAGGGACATATCAAAAGATTTTAAGCACCACTGTTAATGAACAACTTTTCAGTCATTTTGGGCCTAAGATGCCAGTAATATGATATAAAACATATTATTTGCAATCAATCATTTCCAAATGGAAGGGCCTTGTTTTATTTAGCATACCTATCTTTTGATTTAAAACGTTTGCATAGTCAACACATTTACCATATGAGTGATCCAGTAACGGGTTGGACATGTTGGGGACATATCCTTCAGGTGGAGAGTAATTCTGGCACACTACAAATGCCTCTTTAGTCACAGAATGCAGAAAGAAAAAACACACTTTAGCAATGAGTCATTTTCAGCTATGGATTTTTTGTGTCTGTTTTTTTTGGTCATGCAAATAGGGCTGGGTAATACTGCAAAATATTAATATTACTATTAAATATGTCACTTTCTCCCCCCCAAATTCGTGGATGATTCTTCACATTTTTGTCTATGAAGGTGCGTTCACCTATGCTGGAGTTGCGGCTGCTGCGTGGTTTGGCACAGGTCACCGAGGTGAAGAATATCTTGAGCTGAGAATAGAGCAGCGTCACATCCTTCCCTCTGAATATCTTCACGCAGGAGAAAACAGACAATGACCTTCAGTCACAGTTTGACAACTTTTATACTGTAAATTTCTTACATACATTTCTACTTAAGAAATGTCAGAACTGTCAACACTGACTATAAACATAAAACTATTAAGATGAGAGAGCTCACCTTTGCCACAAAGTTTCCGCCTGGTTTCAGGACATGTGTTGTGATATTAAGAGCCTTTAAATACAAGTGAAAATAGCACTTTTTAGACAATCCATCTTACAATCCAGTATATATTGAAAATACTGTGTATATTTTAACACAATGTTGTAATTATGAAAAAATTTATTTAAGGACATTACATTTGTAAATGTAATATACATGCCCTCTTGTTACATACCGCTAGTAGGAGCTGTGCCTGAATATACTCATCTACATCATGTAGTCCTGTAACTATTAACACACAAATCAAAACATTGACATTCTTTCCATTACAAACCCATCTTAAGAAAACCTTTCAAAAGTATTCATGAATTGTGCAATTCCAAAAATATATATTTTAGGTGCAGGATAACAAGGTTATAAAAATAAGATAACCTTTGTAAATAAACATTACTTTTAATAACAGCTACAACAAGTTTATTTTTGGTATGGCAACAAAGCAGTATGCCTAAAATTGTAACTGCCATGGACTAATATAAAATAGTACAGGTCACATCTCCATGAGACGGACCTGAACTGCTAGATATGCATAGAATATTAATAAAGACAAGTAGAATTACCATCAGGGGCTCCATCACATACCACCAGGTCTGCAGATTGTCCCTCAAAGTGCCTGATAATCTCCTGAGCTGTGGAAATCTACAACACAATGGAAATAATCAGTACAAAAGGTATGATTTGTGGGTGATACTCTTGAATCAAAATGTGCAATTGCCAAGAGGTTAATAAGTGGTGAGAAATATAACTACTCTACAATTCCTTTGTATGTGGCCTGAATTTGGTTATGAATTGGGTTTTTATTTCTTATCCCATGGTTAATACTGGTACTACCATACCTTAGTGATGTCTCCCTGGATCTGTGTGACGCCCGGCAGAGGTGCCATTGCCTGCAGATCCACTGCTACAATCTTCACATCTTCATTTGACCCTTTTCCTCTATAGCATCACATACAGTGTATAAAACGTGATGCTGTTTTTAGCAGTACTACCTAAAAACCTGTGCAGTCAACCTATCGACTCCAAGAAACCATCAAGAAGGTCCCTAGGTTCCAAATGATTTTAAAATATCACCAAAGAGGAGGAAGTTCAAATGACAACTGGCTATGCACATCCTAAATTTCATACATTAAGCTGCTCACCGGAGTTTGCGACTCAGAACTTGGCTCCAACTGCCAGGAGCAGCACACAAGTCCACAGCACGACTCACACCTACAGAGAACATAATTACCGTCTCATCACCATGGTGCTATTGTGTGTATTGGGATTACAATATTACAACTATTATAATCTTTCTGATTCCTCCAACATAAGACTTGATGTAAGCAAAGATCATGCACATAGCCAAGCTAATTCATTGAAGGCCAATTCATTTACCTTTAAAGAGATTGAACTCTTCGTCCAGCTGAAGAAGTTTGAAGGCACTCCGTGCTCTCCAGCCCTCCTCCTTAGCCAATCTGTAGTATATATCGCGCTTGTCTTTGGAAGAGCGACCCATATTTCTGCTGAAAGATAACATTATAAGGTGGTGGACTGGTTATTTTCCACCATAATAATTTTCAGAAAAGTAACAGTTATTGCCAAGTTATTTACAGATGCATACACCTAATCCTGAATTTCTGTTTTATTTTATAATTTCTTTGATTTTACTATGCAGATTCCTATAAGATGTCAGATCTTGACACATTCAGTAAAAAAAAAAAAGTCAAATGCAATGTACAAATTACATTACTTTGTTTTCTTGGTGTAGCGCAGAAAACCTCAATTGCATTGCTGTGTGTGGCAGAAGGAATTGTAATGCACCTTGAAAAGAAATCCACACAGCTGCAATGTTTGCTAGAGCTATCATTGCTGCAGTTTGAGTGAATTAGCAAGCTGCCCTTCTAGGCTATCTGCAAAGAGTGTATTATTCAGTCTGTAGCTACAGTTACTCTATTTCTAGATCGGTAGCTAACATAACTAGGACTATGTGCTGCTACTGGTGCCCTGAAGGTGTTTAACGCCTTCTTCTCACTCTTCAGACTAGTAAGAGCTTCCCTTAGCAACTCTGCTTACTGCAGTTTACAAAAAATAAAATAAAACAAATAAATCCTGGATTTACGTTAACTTTCCCCGGAATGCTCCCAGACTGACTACCAACACACTCCGAAGTTCAGCAGAGGTCTCTTTAATTGGATAGTCAGTGCAGTCAGTGTGGGATGATTTCTGCACTGGAAATAAAAGATAATGGATACTAAAAGAAAAGCTTTTAGCTTTTTAGATCTGATGCAATGAAAGCATCACAGAGTGACATACAATACAGCACACAGACTGTTTTTCAAGGCACACTGCATTAACTTCTGACACATTCAGCATTTATTATTGAAAAAACAATCCACTGCTGTTTTCCGCTGAAGATATTGAGTGACAAACTGTGATAAAGGCTTTGCTTCTTAGTGTGGGACATCACAATTTAAAGTACCGGTAATATTTATGTACTGCGCTTTGTGTTTTTCACAGTCATGACTGCTTTATTGCTTTAGTTGTGGCACCGAATTTGCTGCATATTTTACCAAAACATCTATTAACTTCTTAAGACCTATTCATTTTGTATACATTGCATTTATTTCTTCCGACCCATATACTTAAGGGAGATTTGATCTTCCATAAAGTATTATTGCCTTTTCCTAAAAATCTTCCACTCAAGTTAAACTATTTGATTTCACTTAGTTACTTTTTAAATATGTTTTGGAGAAGAATTCTTGCCAAATAGAAATGTAATCACAATGGTGCAAAGACATGAAATGCAACACACACTATCCACATCATTGGACAGACCCACTGCACATAGACTTAACAGAACATTGCCTGAGAATGTGTTTAATGAATTAAATACTCAATGTGTCTGCGCTTAATGAACTTAAATGCCTAAACATTACTGATCATTGGCTCTCTTATGAAATGTGAAAACAGTGGGTGTTGTCAGTTTGTCAGAATCCATCACTGCATTCAACTCTAAAAACAACCAGGTGCTTATTTATCAAATAAACAACCAGGTGTTTATTAATCTGGTGCCATGCGATTTTAAAGCTGCTTTGTGACAAAAAAAGTGAAAGAGTTTTGTTTCTCAGTAGAAAGCTCTCTTCTTGTGTTCAAACTTAAGTCGTTGTTAAAGCTTTTATAATATCTTACTGGTAGGGGACTTCACTAGTCTGAACACATGATAATCTAAAGGAGAAAATGTATGTCAGTAGGTTAGTTCTACTTTCTCATCTAAGAACAACTAGCTCTGAAATCTGTAATATTACTGAAACATTTCGGTTAACGTTCATTTTAGGATGTAACGTAAGCGTTTATGCAATATGCTGCACTCCGCCGTGGTTAGCTGATAACTGTACAAGGTAGCTATTTTTATAGCTAGTTATTTAGGCACATTAAGTTAGTTAACTAACGATGCAACCAAAATATGCAGTTACCCCAACAAAATAAACTTAACCTCATGGAAACGTGTTAACAAATTAACTAGTACACACACTCACTTCACAACGCCTCAGCTCCGGGAGACTTCCTGCTGTTTTTCTTCTTCTACTTCGTAACTTTTTGGGGATTGTGAACTATGTCGCCAACTACTGGACAATTCTGAAACCAAGACTCGGTTACATAAGTAGTGTTTATTTTAAACAAACGAATAAACAAGATATTACAATGTAAGCAGAATCATATTAGCAACAGTTCTAACCAAACAGGCCCCCAAACAAACATTCCTCAACTTACATTAATAAAACTTACATCATCTTAAACAGGCAGTCCACATTAGTACGAGCTCCACAGATTACTTATAGCAAGACCTATATTGTACATTCTGCCATTTTAAAGTAAATTTCCAACAAATAAAATATTCCCCAGTCTCTGAAGCCCTGCTGACCTCACACCGTCTGCATGGGACTGCTTGAGATTTGTCTGCATTGGGACTAATGGGATTCTATCCGAAGGTACATTGCTGCCACCTACTGAGTATAAATAACAAATTACCTAACTGCTTTGAGTTTACGGTCAGAATTTAAATAGATTATTTCTAAATAAACCCGTTTCTAAATAATCGTTAGTCACATCCTGAACTTGTGCCACACATCCTCTGCAGAATTTCCCAGCATATATACTGTACACCTGAGAATATGGTCATCCAGACCAACTCCAAGGTTGCATTTGCAATTATGCATCCCTGCATACTCCATACAAAGTCAATCCGCCAAAATCGACAAGAGGAAATGTGAGTCTTTTCAGGAGATTCGGAGATTTAACGCTACATTTAGTTTTAATATTCTAAAAATATCCGATTTAGCTGTAAAACTCTGACCTAAACAAGGTGTTTTATAATCTAATAGTTTGACATGAATTCACAGAGGGTGTAAATGTCAGTGGGATGCCCACTGCCATCTCACCGCCAGGAATGTTTGTTGAATGTTTCGTTTAATTTATGGTCAGCATCAGAGAATGGTAATCAAAGGGTTTCCTGAAAAACGAACAAAACAGCTGACTGAGCGCACAACATCTGCGATCTGCTTATACATACATGAAGGTGTCACATTCAAGGCGAGCCTTACTCAATAACACTCGTATTTACTTTAATTGCGCTGTTATTCCCATCAAACCACGTGACTTCGGGGGCGTTCGAGCGTCTAGCCTCGTTCTGATCCCCCGTTCTCGCGAGATTATCCGTTGTTTCCGGTGTTGTGAATCGTCTCTGGAAAGATGGCGGTTAGCATCCGAGCTCGTCCTATCCGAAGTGTACGGATGCGGGGTGAGACTGAACTACTTCAAGTTTTTACGTCGGCTTGTTTCTTCATGTTAAAAATACACTTTTTTAAAAAACGTCAGCGGTCTGTGGGGGCGGTGAATGTTGATTATAAGCCTGGCTTGTGCACCAACAGGTCGGAATGACAGTGGGGAGGAGAACGTACCGCTGGATCTGAGCAGAGGTAGGTGAAGTCAGTCAGACGGGGAGGCGGTCGCCTGGCTGGCCTGGCTGTTAGCTAGCCTAGCCTTAGCGGGGATGGTGTTACTCTCCTGGTGCTCGGAGATGATCTCATACGGTCTGGCACGTTTTTAATTAAAAAAAATGATCATCATTCATTGAAAGATCACACAGCTTCGCTGACATTTCAAGTTGAAGGAGCCAGCATGCAAAGGGCCAGAAATATATATATATATATATATATATATATATATATATATATATGTATGTATGTATGTGTGTATGTGTGTGTGTGTGTGTGTGTGTGTGTGTGTGTGTGGTTTTATTTGCTACATTTCTGCTTATATTTCTTGCTAACTAGCTGGCCGAGTGAATTGCCCTGACAGACAACTTGGAGGATGTTATTGAGCGGTTTGGTCTTGCAGCAGGACGTGCCTGACATTATGGGCATTGTTTATAGCCTTGCAGTCCAGCTGGTCAGAATGGGACTGACATGTTTGTTTTTGTTTGGGTTCATACGACGTGGTGTGGATTAGTTAGCCAAGGGAAGAATTATGAAAGCTGTCAAATAGTAAGTCGATCGTGAGCTTGGTATACCGGTGTTTTGGCCTCTGATCATCGTATGGTCCTTTTATATCAAATCCTGGGTTGAATCCTGGGTCACACGTTGGCATGTTTACTAATGTGAAGCTCCATTTTGTGTTCTCACAAATTTGTAACCTTTGTTGTGGTCTTCACACCTTACGGAGCTTTGTTGTGTGTTCACAACAAATTCCAGTAGCCTTTGCGTTTTTTGAGACGTTTAGGCATGTGGGCTTAATTTCCTTAAAATGTTTATGTTTACATTATGTATTTACATTGTGTTTTGCTTTAAATACTGATATGTACCCTCGTTATTAGGGCATCCATTGACTTGACTGACGGTGCATGCTTTTTACGTTCTGTTTACTGTATTTTTGGTGAGTCGGGAGTCTATAGATAATCACAAAAGCAGTGAGTTTGAGTCTGAATTTATCTGGATTAAGTAAATGAATTTTTTATTTAGAAACTACTCCTTAGTGTATGAACTGAGATTGCATTATGACAACAAGTTGTTATGGTGATGTGGCTATAGATCTTGTATTGCTGTTTCCAGTGGGAAATATAAATACCACACACTTCTAATTCCAAGCATTATTTGCTTAATTTCTTTGCCTTTATGCTTATAATTTGTATGCATTTATGCTTTTTGAATAGTTTTTTCCCCCAGTTTAGAAGCTTTTGAAATATGTAATAAGAGAAGTGTTATACTTCCTAAAGTGCAATACCAATACATCACTTGTTTCCAGTTAAATTAGCCTCATTTTGAAATTAGCCTTCCAAATGGGATGGGGCGTGGGAGGTGAACATATTTTAAAGACCTCTTGATATTTTAGCATGTGACAAAACCACTTAAATGTGACAAGGTACACTGACTACTTACAGTAGGCATTTTTTTCCTAGTCACTGTGAAACTCATGACATCTGGGATCAGAACTACAGTTTAAAGAGCTGGTACTGTTTGATGCTAATTGTATGCTATAAACACAGCGAAGGAAGTAGGCCTATATTAGCGGAAGCATTTGGGTTCCATTTGTCAAGTGTATAACCTTTGAATGTTTATTTTAAAAATGTGACATGTACAGATAAACTGAACCATGTACATGAACGCCTGCTTCAGTCTTAATCTGTCTATGATGCCAGTACAAACATTTGTGTCTTAGTGAAATAATGAAATGTGCTAATAGGTTATTGCTAATTGAGTACCACATGGATCCTTTATATCAAGATGCAGATCACATCCCCTCGTGCATTAGCCCATCAGCATGATGGCATATACAACAAACAATTGCCTCTGTTCAGATCTTTCACAAATGGCCATTGTGAATGAGTGTTGATGGTCATGAATCAGTGTGGAGCCCAGAGACAGACTATTTTATAGTGTGAATTTACACTACATGGGAGACCATGTGTTATATAGCTAATATCGTATCAGCTAGCAATCACATCTCTTAGGTGGTGGAGATTGGATGTTGGTGCATTTAAGTCATGTCCACATAACTTCATCGGAGTGTCGACGGTGCTAATACACTGATGTTTTCACGTAAGTAGAGCAGCAATATAAGATTTGAGAATCACTGCAATACACAAGAAAAAAATGGAGATATCTGTAGGTGATAGGAAACATCTGGCCTGCAGATTTCTAGGATTATCTTGTGAGATGTGATGACCTGGTAGAATAAAGTGTCAGACCATTCTTCAGACCATTGATCATTACTTTAATCATTTTATTAAGACCTGGTATTAGTGCCGTTACTAGGATTTAATGAGAATCTTACATCAGTATAATGATTATATTTTCAGTTTACTTTTTGGTTGAGTGGTAAAACAAGTATTTGGTGTTAATTTGTGTGAAGGTGAAGTGCCTGACACTAATGAAAATTAGAATCCATGTCTGTGAAAGTAGTTTGTGTTGATAGCTAATGCTTATCTTGAAAACAGAATTGTTTATTACCCCTAAAAATGCATCTGTTTCAAATTTGTTGCAGATTTGATACAGGCATACATGTTCCATAATGCATAAATGTTAAATAATTGCTAACTGTTTATATTTTAAATCACTACCTACCTTTCTGAGCAGTTCCAGACATAACCTCACTACATATATGCAAAATACATATACATAGCTCATATTTGTTGCAAATCAATTTTTTAAGTATTTATTTTGCTAATGAATATGCCTAGACACCTGTAATCTTAGTAGTTTGGAAAATAAATATTTAAAAGCTTCATAATGTTCTCTTTTGAGAATTGTTCTAGAAAATAACTGACTAAACATGAAGGACGTTGAAGGACGTGTTTGACAAGCTGCAATAGGGTCGGATTTGATTTGGACTCTGTTTTCTATGGCATCATATGTTTCTCTTAGTGGATTGTTCAGTGCAGATTTGGTGACATCTTTGGGTGGTGTTGATGGGTGTTTCTTATTCACAAATAATATTTGTCAACAAAATGGTCTTGCACTTGTACAAGACTCATCTTATTGTATCAGTTCCAAACATGAATGTACCATTTTTTTAAATTGCATGATTAGCATTGAATACTATTCATTCAAAGTTCATTCAATGTTGCTGTTTCACATTGCTGCTGTGTTAGCTGTAGACAAATCTCAATATCAACTGACCACCATTCTGTGTTATTTGCTTCCTTAAATACACTCTCTGAGAACACATTCTGGACACAATTGTACTGTAGAGTTTGGTAACCCTAATAGAGATGCCCACCTCCTCTGCTCTCAGTGATCTACTCGTTTACTAGAGTATCATGGCTGGCTGGTATTTAAACACACTTCCCTTCCCCAGAAATGAAGTCTGATTGCATGGAAACAGATCTCCTTCTCCAGACAATTATTGTTGCCTGGGAATTAAAGCTACATACACGGTTAATTGAATCACTGACCAAGCTAACTATACTCTTAATCTTGTTAAAAAAGAATAGATATCTTCGTAGTAATAATAATAAGACGTGATGTTACTGTGGGTCAGCAAAAAACCCTATCCCACTTTATGCCTGTATTGTCATCTGATTTTTATTCTTATTTCAGACCCTAAAGACAACCTGCGGGAGATCCTTCAAAATGTGGCCAAACAGCAGGGTGTCTCCAACATGCGTAAACTGGGACACCTGAATAACTTCATTAAGGTTTGTCTTTGGGTGACTAAGCCACTGGGATTTCTTCAGTCAGTGCTGTTGAGCCCTTTCCTTCTGGGTCTGGGACATAGTTGCTAACTTGCTGCATTAACTTTAGATATTTCAGTGGTCACTGTAAGCTTCTAGCTTTCCTTAATGAAAGCCTTTAGTTTAAGTTTAAAAGCCAGTAATGGATACATTTTGAAAATAGAACATACTCATAGACTTCCCATGGACTACATAGGTCCTACAATATATTTTGAAATTATTTTCATACCATAAGTTCTGTTGCTGTTTTACAGACACCAAAAAAAGCCAGCAGTGTGCAGTAAAGGGATTCAGACAATAAAACATTCATATTCATAAAAATATATTCTGCTTTTATCATTCATATATGACCATATTTTTGTCTGAAATGGGGGATGGGTCTCCAACAAACTTAAAAAAATATAATGATAATAATAATACTGTTTGTTGACGATTCCACAACGCATTCTTTGAGTTCCACATATTTTATTTCCTTTTGGTATACTGGTGTATATTTGTAATTGTTAAGCATTGGTCATACTGCTGGTTGTACTATTTATTGAAGCAATAGTTATACTGCAGAATTTTAGAGCAAAGTTTCTGACACTGCTAGAAGATCGTTGTCTTTTCTCACAGAGGCACTAAAATTGGTCAAATTACATGTTCATAGAGCACAGATTTTAACACTTGACCAAAGAATTGTTTCACAATAAATAATTCATGATAAAAGTCAAAATAATGGCAGTGTAAAGCTGACATATGGGAGCCCTGAACAGTTTTACTCTGTGACTTTGTTCAGCTTCCCTCTTTAAACTGTTACATTCTTCATGCTAATCATATAGAATGATCATTCATGCACATTTTCCATTCACACAGCTACTTTGCAATGTGGGCCACTCAGAAGAAAAGTTTGGCTTTACCTATGATGAAATCATCATCTGGTGAGTCTTTACTTCAACAGAAATGAATCTTTTAAACTTTGATCATTACCAATGATAGTACAACAAAGATGTTGTGAGAAACCTTAACGCTTTGATTTCCTGTCCCTCCTCCAGCCTTCGATTGGCTCTGCTTAACGAAGCCAAGGAAGTCCGGGCAGCAGGTCTACGAGCTCTCCGCTACCTAATCAGAGACAGCGCCGTCCTCCATAAAGTTCTCCGCTTTCAGGTGGACTACTTGATCGCCAGGTGTGTTAAGCACGCTCTGAGAGCAGCTCCCTATAGGTCAGGCACCCGCGATTCACAACGTAATCATCATAGCTGCTGTCTTCTCCTAGGCCGGCAAAAACAAGCACTAGTCCTCTTGACACTGATGCTTAGAGAAGAGTGGAGCAGCTAATGTCAGGGTCTGACTGCATCAGTTTTAAACCCCCCCCCCCCCCCCCCCCCCCCCCCCCCCCCCTCGGTTCTATTCAGAAGAGCAGAGTAAGCTAGAGGCCGTGTGAGGAGGTAGCCATCCCTAGTTAAGATCAGTATGAAGCAATAGGCTAGGAGACAGCAGGGAGGCTGTGTTCCTTTTGTGCCCGTGCTGTCTGTGGTCATCTCGTCCAGCAGCAGGGTCTCCTCTCTGAACTGGCTGTTCCAACCATACAGGCACACCTCAGGGAGTTCAAATGAAAGGGCACCGTCAGGACAGTCTCTCACACATTCCAGAAGAGAGAGTGTTTTAATAATCTCTCTAGTTCCGCAGTTACAGTTTACACATAGTGCACTGTGTACAGCTAAACAAGTACCTTGTATATTAATGCCAACTGCAGTTAGCTGCTGTCATGAAACGTAACGATTCTGGTAAGTTATTTTGTATCTATACACTAAGAAATGCTGTTGGTGCACTGGCCCTTTAGGTTATGACTGCTGTAACAGATTGCAGGTTTTGTACATGTTGATGAAGTATGTGTGTTCACTGAATGTAGTGCTGACTCTTATTTTGAAATAGCACAGGATTCCTAACTGATGAGACTTTTTCATTTGTAAGCGTGCTGTCCTGCTCCTGTGTCACATTGTCCTCTCCTCCCTGTTCAGATGTATCGACATCCAGCAGAGCAACGAGGTGGAGCGGACCCAGGCCCTGCGGCTGGTCAGAAAGGTGAGCAGAGGCCCTCCGGCTGCTTGGTGCCTTGAAGTGCTCACGACTCTAAATGTAACCACGTTCGCTGCCTTCCATGTGCATTTGTCAATATTGGTATCGAGCATTTAATGTTAAATGAACACAGCGTGTTCCAAGAGTGTGTGTTTCTTATTTAAACTTGATGTCTCTTCTTGTGTGTTTGCACAGAAACACACATGCAGGAGCTGATTAATGGCCTCAGGGTTAATGTTTCTCTCTCTCTCTCTCTCTCTCTCTCTCTCTCTCTCTCTCTCTCTCTCTCTCTCTTTCTCTCTCTCTCTCTCTCTCTCTCTCTCTCTCTCTCTCTCTCTCTCTCTCTCTCTCTCTCTCTCTCTCTCAGATCATCACTGTGAATGCCCAGCTCTTCCCCAGCTCCATCACCAACTCCCTTGTTGCCGTAGGCAACGATGGCCTTCAGGAGCGCGATCGCATGGTGCGCGCCTGCATTGCCATTATCTGTGAACTTGGTGGGTGGATGGACAGGCACACACACACACACACACACACACACACATACATACATATTTATGTCCTCTTTTTTCCCCCTTCCTCTATTTTTCACCTTGCCAATCTGAATGTGATGTGTATGGCGATGCTTTTGCAGCACTGAAAAACCCAGAGATTGTGGCTCGGCGGGGGGGTCTCAAGACCATCCTCAAAAATGTCATTGACTGTCAGCTGAGTCGCATCAATGAGGCTCTGATGACCACCATCCTGCACCTGCTCAATCACCCCCATACGCGGCAGTATGTGCGCTGTGATGTGGAGCTGGAGGTACGGACGTTCTCCTCTCACCCCCCCCGCATTCTCCTCTCACCCCCCCCACGTTCTCCTCTCACCCCCCACATTCTCCTCTCACCCCCCCCCACGTTCTCCTCTCACCCCCCCGACGTTCTCCTCTCACCCCCCCCACGTTCTCCTCTCACCCCCCACATTCTCCTCTCACCCCCCCACATTCTCCTCTCACCCCCCCCCACGTTCTCCTCTCACCCCCCCGACGGTCTCCTCTCACCCCCCCGACGTTCTCCTCTCACCCCCCACATTCTCCTCTCACCCCCCCCACATTCTCCTCTCACCCCCCCCACGTTCTCCTCTCACCCCCCCCACGTTCTCCTCTCACCCCCCACGTTCTCCTCTCCACCCCCCACATTCTCCTCTCACCCCCCACACGTTCTCCTCTCACCCCCCCCACGTTCTCCTCTCACCCCCCCCACGTTCTCCTCTCACCCCCCCCACGGTCTCCTCTCACCCCCCCGACGGTCTCCTCTCACCCCCCCGACGTTCTCCTCTCACCCCCCACATTCTCCTCTCACCCCCCCCACATTCTCCTCTCACCCCCCCCACGTTCTCCTCTCACCCCCCCCACGTTCTCCTCTCACCCCCTGATGTTCTCCTCTCACCCCCCCACGTTCTCCTCTCACCCCCCGACGTTCTCCTCTCACCCCCCCACGTTCTCCTCTCACCCCCCCGACGTTCTCCTCTCACCCCCCCGACGTTCTCCTCTCACCCCCCACATTCTCCTCTCACCCCCCCCCACGTTCTCCTCTCACCCCCCGACGTTCTCCTCTCACCCCCCCGACGTTCTCCTCTCACCCCCCACGTTCTCCTCTCACCCCCCCACGTTCTCCTCTCACCCCCCCACGTTCTCCTCTCACCCCCCCCACGTTCTCCTCTCACCCCCCGACGTTCTCCTCTCACCCCCCTCTGCTCTCACTCTTCACGTTTTTGTTCTTATTTAAAGCACTTGAGTTCCTTCTGTGTTGTGCTGTTCAAATGAACTGTGCTTCTTAATTTTCAGCAAATCCTGGCCCCTTATACCGACTTTCACTACAGACACAACCCGGACACGGCGGAGGGTCAGCTCAAGTGAGTCTGCTGCTTTCTCCTGCTTGTCTTCAACATGGAGCTTAGAGTTTGCCTCAACATAACACATGAAGTAGATAAAAACCGCCGTCATTTTTTCCATGTGGCATGTTGTATGTTGGGAAACGAGTCACTGTGATTTTGCTCATGTGAAACCCCCCCTCCGTCCAGGGAGGACCGGCAGGCTCGGTTTCTGGCCAGTAAGATGTCCATTGTTGCTTCCTTCCGTTCGTGGTCTGGTATGTAATCCGGTTTCTTCTAAACTTGTAAAATCCTTTACTCTTGCATGTATTTTTGAATTGTAAAAACATACACGTTTGCCATGATTAATGTTATTTGAGACAGAATATTGACCATTAGCACAAGGACTAACTTGTCATTAACTTCCAAGTGCTATGTTATGTTATAATCTGAGTTAGGTTATGAACTGCTTATGAACTAGTTGAAAATCAGTGGCATCAATCAGTGCCTTTTTCCTTATGACATCCAGGCATCATTAACCTCTGCAAGTCGGGAAGTTCTGGCATCCAGTCCCTCATAGGCCTGCTCTGTATCCCCAATATGGAAGTAAGGGTATGTAGAAACCATCTGAGATAAACAAGGCCAAGGAAACTGGCATAATCCTAACCCTACAGGTACCAGTGTGATGGAATGGTTTTCTTTATGTGCTCACCATACCCATATAGAAATATTAACATCAGTTATGTGTTGGCCAGTGTTAATTTCGTTGACGAATAATTTTCGTCATAGTTTTCGTCAACGAACCTTTTTTCATGACGAAAACGAGACGATAACTAAATTAAAACTATACGAAGGGATAAAAACGATGACGAAATTAAAGGACATTTTCGTCAACGAATAAAAACGAGACGAAAATATTGTCCAGCGACGACATTCAATCAGACCTGATTTAGTTTAGTGAAAGGTAGGGATAAGTTAAGAAGAGATCCAACCGTAACTACTTTAGCGTACACGGAGAGGCGGGACAAACCGGGTAACCATCCAATCAGAACTAACGTCTTCACATCGCGCAGAACCCGTTAGGACAAAACCAGCGCGTGAACTGTGGTCACTCATGAAATTAAACTCGAAGTTAACTCGACAATGTCAGCAGGGAGAAAGATGAGCGGCGATATATGGACACATTTCTCCTTTGACTTTGAGAAAAACAAGATGCTGTGTAAACCATGAGGAATGATGATGTCGGGACAAATACGACAAATGAAACGACATCTGCGGGCTATGGCATTGTTTTACGGCGCCCAGTTTTATATAGAATGTAATATGCATTGTTCATAAACTCCATATGTTTTCAGGTAGAGCGGACCTACTGGTCATCAATGTTTTGTTATTGTTATGCTCAGTAACTATAAGTTCAGGTCAATAGAGTTGTTTGGAAATTTGTTTTTGTATATATTGCACATACAAAAAATAATATTCTGTAACTGGTTAATAAATGTTTCATTTTGTGCAAGTGTATATAATGACTACTACACCATTTATATTTTAGTCAACTAAATTATTTTGATATTATTCGACTAAATTCTAATGATAATTAGTCGACTAAAACTAGACTAAGACTAAAAACAAATCAATGACTAAATTATGACTAAAACTAAATTACATTTTAGTCAAAAGACTAAGACTAAAACTAAATCAAAAATTGCTGTCAAAATTAACACTGGTGTTGGCATAGCTGAGTTAAGCATTTAAGCAATTTGCATTCATGTTTTTATTATTTGGGAGGGAGACCAATACAAATGGTCAATCAATTTGGGAAAATGTAAAGGCCTGAATCAGAGTTTTGGCATCGCTAAGATGAACAGAGTACCTTCAAAGCAATCAAACTTCATGCCATGGTTTTTAACAGCAGTTGTAGGCCTCACTGATAAAGTGCCTGAATAAATAATGTAATTAGCCATTTCATCAAATAGTCTCCTGAGCTATCAGTACCTTAGTGTTTCTTTTTTAAAAATATTTATTTAATTTAGGAAAATCTTAGCAGTGATATAATGACCATATATAATTATTTCTCACTCTCTTTCTTTGAATATAAACGGAAAATACAAGAAATTTGTATGCAAAATAAAAAAAAGACTATAAGGTACAGTGGCAAGTATTTAGTGTGACCTCCTGTAACACTTGAGCCATAGCTGGAAACCAGCTCTCTTAAACCTGAACGGAACAGAACCTGAACAGAATGGTACCAGATAATCAGGTACAGGGGGGAATCTGCATTTACCAGTAGTAATGCTGTCCTTGATATGCTAATGGAGGAACAATGAGAGAGTAGTAAATTATCTTTTGTGTGGAATGCTGCAGTTGGATCAAGAAGAAATATATTAATGTAACCATTATCAGCAGCAATCATTTGCCGTAAGCGATCGGCAAGGTCCTTCACAGCTCTTAAAAGTGCAGATTCAGAACTATGCTGAGTAGCTGATTGAAAAGGCTTGGTGATGATAATGTTACACTAATGGTAAGTGCTAAACTAGCTGCTGATGTCGGTGTGTTGTTGTGTCTGCAGAAGGGCCTCCTGGAAGTGTTGTACGACATATTCCGTCTCCCCGTGCCTGTAGTAACACAAGACTTCATTGAAGCTCTTCTTAGTGTCGGTGAGTGTTGACGTGTGTGATTCGCTGCCCCGAGTATTATTAAATAATTTTACCATCGGATGGTTGCTGCATGGAGAGACTCACGTGCTGTTACACTTCACTCTGCAGACCCAAGTAGGTTTCAGGACAGTTGGAGGCTCTCGGATGGCTTTGTGGCTTCAGAAGCGAAAATGATCCTCCCTCATCGGGCACGGTCAAGGTAGGAGTTGATTATAGGAGGGATGACGGAAAAAGATATTCGTGCAGAAACTTTGCAGAAGACTTCTAAAAAGTGATTTAAAAGTTGAGGTGACCCCCCCTCCCTTTTTGCCTCTTTAGACCTGACTTGATGGATAACTACCTTGCACTTGTGCTCTCTGCCTTCATCAACAGTGGACTTTTAGAGGTATCGTTTCTTTTTGTTGTTCTTTTGTCTTATTGTTGTTTTCTCCACAAGGTAAATGAATACATGAGTGCAAAAATGCAATGCTGTAAGAATACTCTCTGGAGAGCTGGACTCCAGAAACGATTGCACAATGGATACAGAGTCTTAAATATGACGTGCGTGCTTGTTTAAACTTGCTTCCATGTCTTCAGGGGCTGGTGGAAGTCGTCACTAGCAGTGATGACAACATTTCAGTACGCGCTACCATACTCCTCGGAGAACTATTGCACATGGTATCTCTCCTCTGCATTTTCACTGAGTCTTCTTATCTAGAGGGACGAGATCTGTCCTCAGTGTGTAAAACGTCTTGGGGTGTCTCTCTGAATCGGTGGGATGTCTTTTCTTTTGCTGCAGGCCAACACCATCCTCCCCCACTCCCACAGCCACCACCTGCACTGTCTGCCCACGCTCATGAACATGGCGGCCTCCTTCGACATTGCACAAGAGAAGCGTTTGTAAGGGCTCGGTTCTGCGAGAGCTTTTGTACACGTGTGTAATGTCTCCACGCACACCGACGTTTTTTTGATGGCGTGGTCTCCCTTACCCATGATTCTAGGCGAGCCAGTGCGGCGGTGAACTACCTGAAACGCTTCCATGAGAAGAAGAAGCGAGGCCCCAAGCCCAACAGCCTCTACCTGGACCACATCGTACGCAAGTCGGCCGCCGCCCACTACTGCCGGGAGCAGCACCTGCGGCCGCAGAAGGACATCTACGCCATCAAGGTGTGGGGGGCGTGTCCGTATGCAGGAAGTCGACCCTCTTAATGAAGACGTGTGTCGGATATCTAGTGCATGTATATCCCAACAAGGGGTTCTGTTGCTTAACTCCGAATGTCTTTATCTTTGTGCATGTGCTGCTTTTAGGACACTGAGGAGGCGTTGCTGATGAACTTGAGAGACAGCCAGATTCTTAATCACAAACAGAACTTGGACTGGAACTGGATCCTTATCGGTACAATACTAAAGGTTAGTAAGGTAGTGGAGAATCACTGCAATGTTGCGATGAGTCCATGTAAGTAAAGTTGTACACATGATTAAAAAAAAGGCACCTTTTAATTTACAAAACGTTTGTACGTTGTAGTGGCCAAATGTCAATCTACGCAGCAACAAAGATGAACAAATGCACAAGTAAGAATATGTCTGATTGGATTCTTCAGTCTTCATCATACCATAACCACCGTACTCCATCATGCCGTAACATTCTGCTGATGTTGTGTGGTGAATTCTTCTAACGCTGGTCCTTAGGTTTGTACGGAGGCTTTTGTTCTTCTACAAACCCAGCAGTAAGCTGTATGCCAGCCTGGAGCTGGACCATAGCAAGGCCAAACCGCTGACTGTGGTTGGCTGCCAGTTCATCGAGTTCCTGCTGGAGTCAGATGAGGTGAGGAGGGAGGGAAAAAAAGAAATAATTGCTATAAAATATATAATATAATCAGATAAAATGTTTAATACATGTCCCCCCCTTTTATTTGTCTCTCTGGACGGTTTCATATTTTGTCATTCTCGTGTGTGTCCTTTCTCCTCAGGATGGACAGGCATACCTGGAGGACCTGGTGAAGGACATTGTCCAGTGGCTGTCCTCATCCTCGGGACTCAAACCCGACCGCAGCCTACAGAGCAATGGCCTCCTCAACACCCTCAGCCAGCACTACTTCCTCTTCCTGGGCACACTCTCCGCCCACCCTAATGGGGTTAAGTTACTGGAGAAATGCGCCGTCTTCCAGTGGTGAGTTCGAAGAAATGTTTCTGGTGACCAGTTGCACTCTGGACGGCGCTGAAGTCGGAGGCCGTGGGGCCAGAACCTGAAGCGGTTTATGGGAAAGGTCGTATAGTGAAGCCGGTTATTTAGACACTCTCAACCAAGCTAAGCCGTTACTCGCCAACCAGCTGCACAGGTGTTTTAGGTGTTTTGGGTGTTTTCATCTTGACTACATGTGATACACGTGGAGTAGATGGTACACTGACGCACTTCTCCTGGGCTGTGACCTTTGCTTTATTACAGCTTGCTAAACCTGTGCTCCCTGAAGAATCAGGACCACCTTCTGAAGCTAACCGTGTCCACGCTGGACTACAGTCGGGACGGCCTAGCCCGGGTCATCCTCTCAAAGATCCTCACTGCTGGCACTGATGTAAGAGACACAGCTGCCTGCCTTGGAACATCGGAGGGGCTTATATTTTATATTCCATTCAAACATGCTGAGATTATTCAGTAACCTCTACAAACAAGCCACATGCACGCAACCTACACTACGGTTAGCCAGATTCAGATTATCTCGGCAGATGTTAACACCAAGGTGGTCACCTGATTTTTAAACAATCATTTTGTAATGGCAAACGTTGAATAACCCTTGCTCTGTGTCTGTGTCTGTATGTCTGTATGTCTGTATGTGTGTGTGTGTGTGTGTGTGTGTGTGTCACAGAACTGCAGGCTGTATGCGACCAAGCACCTGCGTGTGCTTCTTCGTGCCAACGTGGAGTTCTTCAGTAACTGGGGTATCGAGCTGCTGGTCACTCAGCTCCATGACCGGAACAAAGGCGTCTCCATGGAGGCGCTGGACATCCTGGACGAAGCGTGCGAGGACAAGGTCAGGCAGAGGGAGTTTATGTTTATGCCCTACTTTGTGTCCGTGCTTATGGGATCTCAAAGACGAGATGTATGCACCAGGGACAAATGAGGATGTAGTCTTTCTAGGATGCAGTCCAAAGTCCAAAATATATTTTCAATACTTTACTTGTCTACTTGCCTTTTGGCAGGTTTTGCCTGTTTTTGATGGTGTTCTTTTGCTTGTGTTCGTAAGGCAAACCTCCATGCGCTCATCCAGCTAAAGCCTGCACTGACTCACCTCGGGGACAAGGGTGTGCTCCTGCTTTTACGGTACGTAGCAAATATCTCAGTGAACTACAATAGGCAGCTGTGTCTGAGTTGATAGTGCTCATTTATGTCAACACAAGTATGGATGACACAAAATATCATCACAGCTGTCTGATTTTAAGATGATTTGACTGTTGGTGCAGTATGGAGGATCCGGGTCTTTGCAGATTGGCAGTAACAGCAGCGATGTTGAACGTAACATCTCGCACAGCCGCGTTCCTTTACCCTCGTTCTTCTCTCCAGGTTCTTGTCCATTCCGAAGGGTTTCTCCTACCTCAACGAGAGGGGCTATGTCACCAAACAGCTGGAGAAGTGGCAGAAGGTGCTGTCTCTGCTTCACCATGAGAAGAACTGCTTGGTTTTAGCGCAGTTACATTATGTATATAGCATGGAGTTTCATTACAAGACTAGCAAGCGCCTGAAACATTTTACACCTATTTTACTCTGCGCAGAAGTTACCTTGTGTATTCTATTAAGGTATCGTATTTAAACAGTTGATAATAGCAATAGAATTAAAATCAAATATAGTAAATATAAAGATTTATAGTAAATTAAGATTAATACTAAACTAATTGTGCCAATTTTAGCCGATTGTGACTGAGGGTGTTTTTGCAGTTTGTAATGCTGGTATTCAAACAAGCTGCTTCGTCTTGGTGAATCGTTACTAAGACAAACACGGCCCTCATCCTTCAGCAGGTTCTTTTTACTGTCGAGGTAGAATTTTGCTGACCATTCACTGCACATCTCCGTTTTATGAAGGAATATAACCTAAAGTATGTGGACCTAATAGAAGAGCAGTTAAACGAAGCCCTCACAACGTATCGCAAACCAGTGGACGGGGACAACTACGTACGGCGGAGCAACCAAAGGTGCACAGAGGGTCTCTCCACATGCTTTTTGTCCTGGCTGTTATTTACATTGCTAACTTCATTTTGTCCCCTCTGTCGTCCCGGTCAGGCTGCAGAGGCCGAACGTATATCTTCCCGTGCATTTGTACGGTCAGCTCGTGCATGATAAGACAGGCTGCCATCTTCTGGAGGCTCAGGTAAGCGGCAGTGCTAGATTTTTTATTATGACCTTTTATTTGCTTCTTTATTTACTTGTTTATTTGAATGGACAATGGTTTTGAATCCTAATGCCCCTCTCTCTCCTCCCTCGCCGCCCCTCTCTGACAGAATGTTGTACCAGATTTGAGTTATACTGTGCGTTCCCCAGTGCTGGACACATGGGAAGGCATCAAACATCTTAAAGCTGCTCTCTGGGCCTTGGTTAGTACACACATGCATGCCTGCGCTACACAATACAGCTGTAGACATACAACTTAATCGAGTGTGTGAGACCAGTTCTTGAAGCTGTGTGTTCTTGATCCGCCTGTCCCCCAGGGTAATATTGGTACATCGAATTGGGGTCTGAACCTGCTGCAGGAAGAGAATGTAATTCCAGATATTGTGGCTATGGCCCACCACTGTGAGGTTCTTTCAATTAGGGGGTAAGTCACCAGCAGGCCGCTGGGTAGAGAAACCGCCCTCGTGGTTTCCTTCTTACTTAACATATTTTATGGGCAGCTGTGCTTTAGCAACTACATTTCTTCAACATGTATCCCTACATCGAGTCACTTTTCACCCTTTTATGTCATCATAACCTTCTTATTCTCTCTCTCTGACACTGACACACACACACACACACACACACACACACCCACATTCAGGACGTGTCTCTACGTGCTGGGTCTAATCTCGAAGACCAAGCAGGGCTGTGAGATGCTGAAGTCGCAGGGCTGGGACGCCGTTCGCCACAGCCGCAGGCAGCAGTGGCCCGTGGTGCCGGACGAGGTGGAGCAACAGCAACAGCTCCATCAGCAGCAGCAGCAGCAGCTCCCCCCTCCGCCCCCCACCCTCCTCTCCTCCGTCCCCAGCACTCTCAGCCTCAACTCTGAGTCCACCAGCTCCAGACACAACAGTGAAAGCGACTCCACCCAGCCCAGTGAGAGCTGCTCCCCCACACCCCCGATGGCCATTACCTGCTTCCTCCAGCCAGCTTTGAGCTGTGTGCTGTATTACGTGCCAGACACTTTATACTGAGTGTATATATAAATGATATTTAATATTAAGTTATAAAAGGGTGAAAGACAAATGTCGTGGGGAAAAAAGATCTTTAGAATTTTTACCTGTTTTTTTGAAAATCCGGTTGTGTCCAACCTCTTCAAAATTATTTTAATCTATAAAAAGGCATCGTCATATACTGAGTTCAATATATATTAGCTCTCTGTACGGGATTAAATAATTTAGTGTTTGTAGTACTGAGGTTTTAAACCACCTGTGTTTTGCAGGCATGTACATTCTAGACGATGAGAAGTTGGAGGGCTCTGAGCTGTCTGAGGAGCAACCACTCTACTTCAGGTCCAAGCTGCTGAAAGACCGCAGTCCCTTCACCATCCTCGCCTCCAGCCGCTTCGTCCGCAACCGCTTCCTGGTCTCTCTGTCGGGCAAGAAGCTGCGCAGTACCAGTGACCCCAAAGGAGGTGGGAGCAGCAGCAAACTGCACGGCGAGCCAAAACTCGGGGGCCTCCGGCGGAACCGCACCGTCACCGAGCCCTCCGTCTACTCCCCTGGCCAAGGCGACGTGTTCAGCCCCGTCTTCGCCGACGGCCACCTGCCCAAGAGCCCCTCGGTCAGTCTGGAGACCTCCTTTGTGGACAGCAGGGTGACGGAGCTCCAGGGCAGCACGCCCAGCATCGGGGAGGGCGAGGTACGTCTGCCGCGGGTTCCCGAGCGGGCCTCGGGGGTCACGGACGGCCCACGGGAACAGAGCAGCCGGGAACGGTTAGCGGGAGACGGCTCCTCATCCTCCGGCGGCGGGCAGTTTAAAAGCCGCAGCCAGAGCTTTAACACGGACACCACAACCAGCGGCATCAGCTCCATGAGCTCCAGCCCGTCCAGGGAGACGGCGGGCTGCGTGGACTCGTCCACCGTCGACACGGACTGCGTCAGTCTCAACACGGTCGTCAGCGCCCAGACGATCAAAACCCTCCACTCGCTCACGCCCCAGTCCAACCACCTGCCTCTGGCCAAGTCCAACTCCGTCCTGCTGGTACCCCCGGGTTCCTCGCACACGCTGCCCCGCCGCGCACAGTCCCTCAAATCCCCCTCGGTGACCACCATCACCAGCCTGACGGACTGCAGCTTCATGTACACCAGCCCCAGGGACGCGCTGGGCTACGCCACCCTCAAACGGTTGCAGCAACAACGCATCCACCCCTCCCTCTCCCACAGCGAGGCTCTGGCCTCCCCCGCCAAGGACGTCCTCTTCACCGACGCCATCACGATGAAAACAGGCAGTTTGGACTCCAGGCTCACACCTAGAAGGTAGGTGTGGTCATGTATGAAATTTCCTTGCCATTTATGAATTATCCTTTTGTTTTTCTGCATTTGTTTGTATGTTTAGACGGGGCATTTGGATTTTTGTTTCTTATCCTGCAACTCTGCAGCAGCTCTATAGTTTTATACCCCAAATGTTTGTCCTTTATACTTGTGCAAACTATTGGCCACTGTCAGTGGTTTGAGTAATTCAGGGAAATAATTCTATTAAGTTCTGATAATGTCAGGCTGATTTGCTCATAGATAATGCAGTAGGTCAGACAATATTCTGCATGGTCATCCCTAATACTGTTCTGCTGAAATGGGTAGAATGGCAGAAAAAGACAGAAAAAAAGGACTACTTTTTAACGTCAGACCTTTCAGAATCACTGTTGTTTGGACTGTTTGGACTCATGTTTCTGTTCTTGCATAGTAAACAAGGAGATCTGTAAATTAGCTTTTGCTAGTAGATTTTCTATTAGAGTCTAATGCTCACCTAGATATTGTGTTTTAGTATGTTCTGTTTTAGTATGCTTTAGTGCATAAGAAAATGATGACTACACTAAAGGCAATGAAAACCATAGTAATTGTGGCATGAGTTAAATGAGTCATGATTAAATTAATTGCAGTGTTTCATGATTAATATTTTCATGATTAGCACTTTGTGACGTTTCTCCTCTGTCTTTGTTTTGCACGTCGTATTATTTGATATTCCTTTCTTTGGTGTCTACACCCCACACACCCATTACTGCCATTATTGTTTTGCTTTTCTGTCTGATTCTTTATTGAATTCCTTATACATTTCTGGCAGAAACACGGGTGTTGTGTTGACGGGCGTTCGGGGTCAACACAGATGATTCGTTATCCCTGAGTCTGAACACAGTTTGAACAGTTTGAAACTCAAAACATGTTCTTGTGCTTTTTTTGCACATATATAGCCATTGCATAGAATGTATTTAACAGTTATTCTCCTCGGTTTAATTTAGTAGTCATTACATCCAATTAGATACCTAATGTCTTCACTGTAATTAAAGCAGTCTACAGAGAATGGTTTGAGCATTCACAAGTAGAAAAAAAAACATTTATTTGTGTTTTCTAAACGATTAAAAGAACAATTTTTCAAAAGGTACTATCAAACCTAACACCATCGCGCATTTATGAACTGTAATGCAATTAGGCAACATCATTGTGTATATTGTAAAAGTGACTAGTGATCTTGTGTGAAAAAAAAAGTGCAGTACACAACCAGAATTAAAAGAGCCTTTTCTACAACACGACAGACCAGGGAATAAACAGACGTGTTGAGGAAGGTAGAATCAGCAAACCTACTCTACTCTTCCTCTCTTCACTCGTTTCCCTTCCCTGTGCAGCAGACTTGAAGGGCTTTACTGGCTGGGGGGTGGGACTTCCTGCTGGCTATAGCCAATGTCTGTCATGCATCCTCTGACATGGACGAGAGGACATTTGTACTGCCTTCATTTTCACTTTCATTTAGGCCTTATTAGTCAAAAAACTATTGATGAACTCGCGGGGCGTGCATTGCTGATGGGTCTGGAACTGGTTCTCCCTGTAGGTTTCTGAAGGCTCTGAGCTTTGCATCTCTGGATAAGGAGGACCTTCTGAGCCCCATCAGCCAGACCACACTACAGCGCTCCTCCTCCGTCCGCTCCATGGTGTCTAGTGCCACCTATGGCAGTTCAGATGATTACATTGGCCTTGCTCTTCCTGTGGACATCAACAATATGTTCCAGGTAGTTGGCTGCCTCTCCTGTTTATATATATTTAAAAACACATGTATACATATAATTTTTAATTTTTTTTGTAGCTGTGGAACTTATGGGAGAAAATGTTTGCTTGTTTGTTTTTAAATGCTGATAGGAGAAGAGTAATCCAAATGGCATTTTAATTTTGTGCTAACAGATAAAGGATACTCCATACTTCCAAAAAAGGACCAGCCCACCATCAGAGGACAGATCTGCGAAGTTCTTCTCTGGAGATTCTGATGGTAAAAACGCATCCAAATGTGGTCTTAGTCCACACAAAATGTCACACGGAGATCCACTTTCCTTAGGACCCGGGCCTTGTGCTTCTCTCGCAGGTCTCAGCGAGGGCTCCCGGCACTCTGTCCTGAAGTCTCAGCTCAGCATCACCGAGCTGATGGCGGCGAGTCGAGCTGACCAACAGCAGCTGTTGGGCTCAGAGGAGACCGGCCTGCAGGAGCACACCGACGAGAACTGCCTCTACTGTGTGGGCTGCAGAGCGCTGGGTTGCAACACGCACCCCACAACGCAGAGTCGCTCGGGTGAGCCCCAAGATCCACTCGACTCCCGATCTTAGTAGAACTCGGCTGTGATGGCTGCTCTGTTCTGATGCTGTCGCACAAGCGCTGTTTCAGTGAAAACTGTTTTTTAGGATTTGGGGGGGGGTTTTTGTTTGTTTTTTGACCCTCTCCTCCTCTCGCTGCCAGACTATGACGCACCGTACTCGGAGTGGTGCAGCCAGCCCGTACACAACCATCTCGAGGTCATGCCCCAGTCAAAGTTCTCAGGGGTGTCTGGCTGCAGCGATGCCGTTTCCCAGGGCTCTGTTGGGAGCACACGCAGCACTGAACTGGTTCTTGGTAAGAATCTAAAATGGCATTTAGGTTTTTTTTTTTTTTTCCCTTTCCTAAATCATACCGTCTTACTAGATTTAAGATATTTAAGCTTTATTGAAGTTCATAATCACTGAAGAAGTCCTACGTTTGTGCCGAGACAGTGAGAATGAGCAATGCAGGTAGATGGCAAACACTGGTTTGGGTCGTCTTTCTTGCAGGAGTTAAGACCATTCCAGAGGACGCTCCAGCATGCAGAGTTCTACTGAGGAAGGAGGTTCTTCGGCTCGTCATCAACCTCAGCTCGTCAGTAGGAACAAAAAGCCATGAGACAGGACTGCTAACGTAAGGAGACAACATAACTGCACTTAACTGGCTTTGCGAATTGATTTTAATGTCTTGAGTTTAGTTTTAATGAAACGTAATCCCTTTATTTTAATTTAAATTGATCATGAGTTTAATTTTCTAATCTCTAGGATCAAGGAAAAGTTCCCATATGCATTTGATGACATCTGCCTGTACTCTGAAGTTTCCCATTTGCTGGCGCATTGCATGTTCAGACTGGCTTCTCGACGCTTTATACAGGAACTGTTCCAAGATGTTCAGTTTATTCCGGTAATGTTCCTTAGAGTTTTGTTCTTTTGAAGTTCCAATACCTGTTAATTTGCCTGAAGTATTTTCGTTGGCTAAATTTCATTGTAGTGCTTTCATTTTTCACAGCTTTATGAAGAGGCAGAGAGCATCCTGTCAATGCCACCAAAGTCTACCACTGTAGATCCTCCACCAGAGTCCTGATCTTCTAAACCACTCCAGCCTGAAATTGCTGTTCTTCACCTCTTCTGCGTCTGAACTCTTCATTCGTTCCTCACCAAGAAGATGGAGGCAATAAAAGGTAACACAGGGAGGCGAAACGTGCACATGTGGAAAAGACTGGAAGGAGAGCTGGTCCATGGAGGTCGTTGCTGAAAGTGTGTATAGAAAAAAAACGGTACGGCATATTAAAAGTACAGTATCGACAAACTTCCTGCCTGAACAAAATGTCTGAACTCAAGATGGAATTCTCTTTAAAATCCTGCAGTGGGAATTGTAACCAAAATATAGCTTTTGACTGACCTTTATGAAGATAGAAGAACTGACAATACATGTATAAAAAAACTTTAAAAATGAACTATAAAAAAAAAAAAATTACCCAAATGGCATCTTGAAAGAAAACAAAATCGACAGAAAGCTGTAAAAGATACTGATTTCATTTCCTGTATTGATTCTCTACAGTGGCAAAAACAGTTAAAGAGTGAAACAACAAAAGCATGACTTCTAACTCTTCCCTAAATGGATACTTCAGTTTTGGTTTTAACACTACAAGAGTCTGGTGGTTTGTACAACATAACTTTGTCACTGACTTCCTCTGTGTATATACAGAAATAATAAACGGTTAGCCTGTAACTGAATTATTCATCAAAACTAAGCATCAGATCTAACCTCATCCCCATTAAGACAATCATTAATTAGTAATCCAACTTTCTGGCTGGCAGTATTTCATCTCAGACCTCAATGTTCTCAACAGTGTCCTTTTGTGTAATAAAGTTTTTTCAGACAAAAAGAATAAGTACACTATTTCAACATGGACCTAAATATGCGGTCTTTAAAACCAAATCAGGATGTTTCTGACTACACAAGAACTGTTGAAATTGATGTACGATACATGTAAACAGGCCATCAACAGAGATTCTTCCTTAGATCATTCTGATTGAAGCTTTAACACCACCAAGCCCACAATCCCCCAGTGTGTGAGTGTCTATCTTCTCTATCTATGGGTGTCTATGTAGGGAGAAGGAGAGAGGTAGTAAACACTAGTGTAGGACACAGGTTTTCAGAGGAAAGCAGACATATAGGACACCTTCATCTGCTGTGCAAGCAAAGTGCTAGAGAAATAGCCCGTTTCCCTGGAAACCTTGTGCATCACACATCAGTTTTTACTACACCTACAGTGCAGTGCACTTATTCCTTGGAGTTGTATGCATGAGAAATTAGATAGAAAGATATAACACTTTTTTCCAGCTTCTCGTTTTAGGTTCAGTTGTGTCTACATTCGCATCCCATCAGTGGTAAAGACTCGCGCAGCTGAAACAGAGTAACATTAGCAGCAGGGTGTGTTTGCAGGCAAATCATACAGCATTTTAATTTGTAATGAGTCTCCACACAAAACTGAAGTGCACATTGTTGGCTCTTTGCAAAGGCTTTGCAGTAGTATCTGACATGAAGTTTTGTTGTAGGAAAGTGATTAATTTGATAAACTTAATTGCTGTTCACTTCAACATTGTGAGCATAGTCTTTGTCAGCAAATTGCTTAACACTGACCATGTCATGGAATTTATTTAGCTTAGAAAAAGTTATTTAAATTGTAAATGAGCTTTAAACTGGTGAATTCCCTTTCACAATCATCCCTTAGTGTTTTATCTTGATTATATGTTTTACAGTTAAAGGCGGCATTGAGCTATAAGGGTACCCTTTTGCGTGTCTGACAAATAACATTTAAACATTGACTAAGCATAAATTGGCCATCTTCAGCAGAGCTTTTCAAATGCATGAGTCTCTCTGACCAGGAGCCCCAGCACTGTCTGCTGGAGAGAAACTTCACTGCCCTGTTGCAGACTCAGAATTCAGGAAACGTGAACTCTGTTAAGTAAGCCATGTCATGTTCCCATTGTAGCATATGTACAAAGACCAGGAACCTAAACCGGTTCAGAACATGTACTAGTAGTGGTGTGGGGACATCGGTGCCTTTTGCTTCATGTTGCTACATTTTTCCACCAAACACACACACCAGAAGGCCAACACTCAAAAGAGTGATTGTTTAATTATTAAAATTGTAGTCAAGCCATCATGATTTTAATAAGACTTTTTTTTTCTTCAAACAGTAAGCCTGTCCAACCTATTATGATGTAAAATTAGGAATTACTTAAATTATGCTACATGTATAGCTGTGTTTGAAGCACTGATCTGAATGATCTTGTGCTCACTTGCAGTGGTTTATGTTCACATCAAAAGTTTTATGCTACATCTTTAATGCTCTGTGGTTTGTTTTTCACAAAAGTTGCCAAATTTTGTAACCAAGTGGTCATTGTGTAACCAATTTTACAGTAAACAATTTCTTGAGTGCTGCATTCAGCCTTCCTAGTTGCCATGACAATGCCTTTATCAGCTTGGTTTCTCAACCCATTGACATAAGTTCCTCAGATCAAGGCTGATCATTAATATGCGCAGACCTCACTCTCTTGGTTTGAGGTCAGTACCTGAATAATTTTATTCGACGTGCCTGTTGATTCCAAATAAATTATTTTGGTATTGTAATTGGTTATATTGAAATCGAATGATGGATTTGTTTGCTTGTTTGTTGGCTGGGCCAGTCATGCTATTTAGGCAGCTTTAATTGTTTTGCCTTATTTTTGTGTTAGCTTTAATCCTGTTAGACCTAATGAAATTGTCAAAGCTTTTTTATTTATTGTAGATTTTAATAAATAATTTCTTTGTCTGCCTTGGCTTTTCCCTGAAACATCAGGATTTTATCTTTTTTTATGTCTATGAGATGCATTAAGTTATGGCAATAATACCAGCTCTTCTTTGTGTAGTTTTTTGAAGAGCATCAGAGATGAGTGATTTTGGAACATGTTTTTGTTTTGGATTGTATGTCTGCCCCATCAACTGTCTAACGAGATTTAAATGCACCCGGGGTCTTTTCCAGGACAGATAAAGCATGAAGATATGGTTGTTATGTTTCCCTTCAGTTAAAAATCAGGAACTCCATGTAGACTGTTAACATTCTGGAAAGAGTTCCCTCAATTAAATGTTCAAAGCATTCTGAGTCAGTCTAAAATATGGAACACCTAAAAATACTAAAGTTCTATTTTTCATTCCAATATTATTCCCCTTTATTATCATTGTAGACAAGTAAACCAGTGATTCTGGAACTTATTGCATGAGTCATTTTAAGCATGTTTTGCGCTGGTGGTTTAAGTGCCAGAGAATACAAAATATAAATTATAGCAAATATTTAGACTTTTACTTCTGGGACGGAAATCTGAATGTTTTGAGAAGGGTGTCCTCATCTTGCTGAAGTGGTGAAGGAATTGTTTGAACTGTACATTTGTGTCATGTAAAACACAAGATGCAACTTCATTCTTTTTCTGGAGTGTACCCATGATTTTGCAGAGCACTGTATTACATTTATTAAGCACCATTTAATATTGCATTGGCAGAAATGGATGCAAGAAGTGTTATTTATATTTTTCCTTGAGGAAAACATCTCTGAGAAAGCTGTACATAGTTGTAATGTTTTCTTTTCCCTTATTGTGCTCCCCTGTAAAGTTGAGTGTTTTGGGCATTAGAAATGAGCCTTGAGAAACAATCTTAGGAAAGGGATGCATTGTTAATAATAAAAAGAAAACACCTTGATTTTTTTGTTGCTGTTGATTTCGGCTCATGGTGACTTAGTGTTTGCATTACTTATTTAAAAAAACAGTATTATTTAGCACTCGTTGCTCCTTATTCACATGTTGGAAATTGTTTTATTCTTTTTAGATTAAATCATGACTAGGAAACATTGTTTTTAAGCTTTCGCTAGACTGACATGCGACTGATTCACTTACTGCTCAGATGTTGTTGGCCAATGTTGCGGTTTTGGTTTCTGTTTTCCACGGAAAAACGTCTCTTCCAGTATGGACCTCCTCCTACCGGGGTGACTCCCATATCTCACGTACATTATCCTTCATTGTCACAGACGAATTTAGGCTTTTCTTTTTAAAAGATACTTACTCTGCTGTCCGAGAGAAGAGGGACATTTTGGCCTTATATTAGTTTAAAGACCTTTTTTGTTATTGTTTATTTGAATTCGCGCGTGTCTGTCGTTTGATTTGGTTGTAGAACAGGATATGGTCTTGTAGTCTTATCACCTTTGACAGTCTTTAAATAGTGATATGTGCTATACGTTTACGGAGTTGTCTGACAAATTTATAGGCAATTTCAGCTGTTTTGAGGAAAATCACTGCAACAGGGAATAACTGGATTACCAGGTAGATCGTTCTTGTGCTTTCTAATAGAAGTTTTGTCGATTACGGAACATGTCTAGAATATATTAATACTACAACTATATATTAACTATACTATACTCACGTTCAATTGTTTAGTTGACTTTTTAATTGATGTTTTTGCCTCGACAATATATTCTGATAACCTCCGTGTATCCGTGTGCGTTTTAACTGCCCTTTGGTGAGCCCACCTCAAAGTGAAATGTTACTTACATATGAAGAAAGTGCCTTTATGAACTAATTGGCATTTCGTTAAAACTTGGAAGAACAGTTTCCGTGAACTATTTCTGTACACCAGTATGATAGTAATTCATTCTTGCCTGAGGCCAATTTGACTGCGTTTGACCCAAGCCAACATTGCGCATCTATACGTGTGGTATTTGGCAGTTTATCTGCGTCTTCATTACAGCACATTGTGTTTCTCCAGCAGATGTTTGATACGGTCAGACTTGTGTAAATGATTAGGTTCCCACGTCTCATCATGGCCTCTGTGCATTTCTGCCTTCTGTGTACATTGCTGTCGTTGCCGATAGCTCAAGGAAACCAGGACGGTGAGTTTAACTAAGAGCTGGTGCCAAAAATCATCTTTAATGTACAATATATTAAAAGTACTTCAGTGTTCTTTGAAAGCATTTTAAAAACTGAATCACACAATTTCTACTTTTGTCTTTGCTGCCTTCTATGTTGAAATTGTTTGTGTATTACTCTTGACAGGTCACCCATTAGCTGTCCCAGAGGTAGTGAGAATATATAAAGGAGAAAGTGACCCAGATAACTTTGGTGTTTGGAAGATGAACATTGAATGGAGAGCGAATTTCACCAACAGCTACAAACCAGAGAAAGTTGCCTATGACGTGGAAATCTTCCATACTGAGCGAATGACACTTGTCCATGATGTACGTAGCTGTTAATCTAATTCGTTTTTTTTTTTTTTTTTTTTTTTAATCTCATTGCAATGAAGTGTTACTACTTGCCAACCAGCTGCCTAGTGCAAATTAAAGGAAACCCAGATTTCTCTTTCCTGAAAAGCAAATTTTCACCATGCTCTGCTTGTATTAGGAGACAATAGAAGTGAATAATCCATCCACCACTTATCAGTGGAGCTGGACCTCACCCATACCACTTCAGTGTACTTCACATTCAGTCAGACTGCGATTCAGAGACCACACCCGCACCAGTGATTGGACACCATTATACACTTTACATGGTGAATATTAACTTCTGACCTTAGACCTGAGAAACAAAAATATAAATACTTAAATTGTTATCCTCAGTCATACCAGTATATTGAAAAGCACAATACTCTTTAAATAGTGAATATCTTTTGTGACCTTGGAGCAGAATTTTAAAAAATATGTAAAAAAACCTAAGATGATTGAAACTACTTTCAGACAAAACTACAATACAGTATATAACTATCTGACAGTGGCCATGTAGGTTTGTAGTCTAGACATAATCATTGTAAAATGAACTGCTGCTGTTGCTTGCGTGGCTTTGAATAATCTGCAATGACTAGGCTTTCTTCCCCCCACAGGAGAAGATGCACACGTCATGAGTACCAACATGATTTATCCTCAAAACCCCGTTGTTCTGGTTAATGACAGCATTGTATTCTGCTGCATCTTGACACCAGAGAATGTCAGAAACTTCACATCCTCCAGTTTCACATTACGGATCAGCAACCACACATATGTTACAAGGCCTATACAGTACTCCTCCATCTCACCGTCGTCTGGTTTTGATATAACATGTAACGGTTCAGGCTCAACAGCTTTTACTGGCCGTAAGTGTAAACGTTTTAAGGTTGCACTTGTTTTCTTTCTTTTTTTTAAAAATTTATTTATTTATATCGTTTTTACAATGTTTGAGGTATTAAATGCTTTCAGCGGGCACAATTATGTACAGAATCCACACAGTAAAATCAAGTGATTGCTTGCCAGTTTAGATTATTTGCATTCTGTAATTATCAGATTATTAGATTGGCAAAATGAGAAATATTTTGTGGGTGATGTTCCTAAATTCTCAATGTGACTGGCTGCTGCAGACGCACCTGATGTCAGGAACTTTATGTGTGAGACACGAGATCTCACTTCTGTGGAGTGTCACTGGAGTCTTGGCCGATCAACTGGTCTTGCATACAATATCAAATACATAGAGTATTCAGTCAATGGAAGGTACAAATTCCAATTTCTGCTAAAATTATTTGTGTTTAAGAGTTCGGAAGGATCTCTTTAAATTATATTTGAAATCATGCAGAGTACTTTAACTGACTTATTATCCAATTTTTATGTGCCTCACACAGAAATTGTTCAGGAACGAATATATGTTCAGACATTTGTACATGTGTTCTGGCTGATGGCATAGACAAGGGTGTGGTTAATTGGACACTGACAGCCAAAAATGCCCTTGGCAAGAAGATAATCAGTGATGTAGCTGATCCAAAACACAGGGGTAAAGTACAACATTTAGATTGTGCTCATATATACTAAAATATTCGTAATTCCATGATCACATACATCAGCCATGATGGCAGTCAGAGCTGTTCTTTATGTATTTTAACCAAAAAACTGTATATTCCTTTGTAGTACGACTAAAAGCGCCTGTGCTTGAAGACCCCATTTTTGTTTATAAAAGGTCAGCCACTCTTCAGTGGAAATGGAATGCAATGAAATCCAGATCCTTTCCCTTGATCTGTGAAGTGGAAGTCAATGGACAAACTGTTGAGGTAGGTATCATTAAGTGCCTTTAATGACCGTTATTCATTATACTTTTCACATCTTTAAAATGACATGATGTTGTGGTTGCTAAATGAACAGACCACTAGTCATGTTTATTATCACAATTGTTGGAATGCAGCTTTAGGTATTTTAAATATAGAAAACATTCTGATTCTGATTTCACATAAAGGGAACATTTAGTGGAACCAGCCTTGAGTCATTGGTTTTACCAGACCTGCAGCCCTTCACTAATTACACAGCCCGTGTGCGATGTGGCTCTCTAGAGCATTTTTATGAATGGGGTGATTGGAGTAACCCCACTACATTCATCACCAAAGAAGACAGTAAGTATAAGACCATTTAGAAAGCATTATTGTAAACATATTATTACATAATCATACAATGCAATCATAACAATTACATTCAGGATTTTATTGACATTTATTCCTATTATAATACATTTAGAGCATTTGAAATGCATTTAAAATGGCATTTTTTCTTCTTTACTGACACCATAAAATTTTATATATTTAACTTGTAAATAGGTTTACAGTAACAAAATTTCCATATTTGACAACAGAGAAACGTTTTTGAAAGCAACAACAATTACATTATGATATACTTTGTATGATGTCTGAAATTAATGACTAAAAATTAGAGAACATGCAATCAAACTCAACATAAAATCTCCCTCAATCTAAATAATTTATTTATGCTAAAATCTGTGACTGTCCCCCCCCCCAGTTCCACAACCCATAGATGTGTGGGTGCAAGTTCTTGGAGAACAGACCTGCGTCATTTGGAAAGTAAGCGTACTTGATGTTTTTCATAATTTGCCTTGGCAAAGCTGAACAATCATTGAGTCTCTTTTGTTACCGCAGAATCCTACCGTGAGTCAGAGTCATGGGATTATTACAGGATATGAGCTGCTTTTAGGCAGTTCCAAGACCAAGAGTGAAGCCATCAGCAAGTCTGCCACTGAGCACTTCCACAAATTCAGCTCAGGAGTTGTGGATTTTATTTCCGTTTCTGCTAAAAACTCTGCAGGTTATTCCCCTCCCTCCAGTGTCATCATTCCCAGCCTGTTTTCAGGTGAGACGACAGGCTAAACAATATTACAAAGGCCTCTGCAGACTTGCTTTGACTATAATGAATCAACTACATAAATCTTGTACTTTTCACAGATAGTGATATTAAGACCAGTGCCATCAATGAGACCCACCATCATGATGGTTTTTATATGTTTTGGGAGCCAAGTCCTATTGCCACCTGTGGCTATGTGGTGGACTGGGTTCCAACGTTCAGAACAGAACTGTGTGCTGTTAAATGGAAGAAGATGCCTCCTGGTGTGTTAAATGCCAGCATTTCCTCAGGTAAACTGAGAGCTAGCTCTCTCTCTCTCTCTCTCTCTCTGTATATATATATTGACATATTATTGTATATATCATAATGACAGTCATTAAAATGTAATAATACCTATACTGTAATTAAATATTAACATCACTAGTGTATCCTCCTGTAGTCAATTAGTTCATGTCACCTAAAGCCATACTTTTAACTCATACCTATGTTATGAATGCAGACTTTGAAGAGGGAAGGAGATACACTCTATCAGTCTATGCCTGCACTTCAGGAGCTGCACATCTGCTACAGAGGAGAGAAGGCTATGTGAAGGAACTGTGTAAGCAGCCCTAGATCCATTCCTTTAAGTGTTGAAGAACGACTGTATTAAGCCTTTTGGAGTAAAAACAGTGTGGACTCGAGAGGAAGCAGGATTATTTAAAATTGCATACTTGAATCTATTACTAATCTTTAGTAATGCAACATGGGTCCTGAATACACAAAACATTTAAGCAGTGAAATTGCAGTTATTCTTATATTCTTATATCAATACTGAGTACAAAGATTGTTTTTGCGCAAACTGATAGTAAGAGATGTAAATACAGTGACTCCATATCTTGGTAGCATGTCGCTGTATTCTGTACTGCTTTTCCTGTTTCGTGCAGACTTTCCCATTGTGTTCCCTTGTGTGTCCTGGACCTTCTTTTTAGCTCCATCGGGGCAAGTTCAGAATCTAACAGCTGTGCAGCACGGTCCAGACGTCGTGCTTTCCTGGGAAGAAGTGCCCAATGACAAGCAAAGAGGCTTCATACAAGGATATACTATATCCTACAAGCCTTTCAAAGAACAAAGTTAGTTTTTTTCCCTTAGATCCACTTGTTTAAACCTTGACTGGCTCGACAGAACATGGTGACAACAGATCATACTGAGGCCGTTCCTCACCTTTTTCCTCAACATTGCAATTGTCACAATACGTGCACACAACAGATATTGTAAAACTTGTATCATATTTTATTCCACCCAGAGGACGTCAATCAAAACACCAGTGTCAAAACACATAGGCTTAATCTCCCTCCTGGTACATACTTGTTCAAAGTGGTGGCCTTCACATCTGCAGGAAAGGGCGATCCATCTGACATCACTCTGACTGTGGAAATACAGAGTATGTGTGCTGAAATGTTCATTTTAATATCTAGTACATTGATAAGCACAGTTACCACGTAGACTACATTTTTTTCATTAGAGCTGTTGTATAATGCACACATGAGGGATGATGGTAACATGATGAAGACCATGTGAAAAGCAACTTCTCTTGTTTCTGCAGTTGACCAGATTATTATCAGCATTACCACAGCTTTGGTTATATTGACCTGTGCTTTTATCGCCATCACAATCCTTTGTTACCGAAAAAGAGAATGGTATGAAACCATAACAACTTCAAAAAAATGTTGGCTGTTTAATGAAATCTATCTTTCCATTGTGACTAAAGATTTATTTTAACTTTACCACAATCTTCATTAATTATGAACACATTAAACACATGCTATATACATTTAAATGAATGATAACCTAATGATTACTATTAACCTAATCTAAATACCATTAATAAATCCAACAGGTTAAAGTCAGCACTGTATCCAGAGATCCCTAAGCCAAGGCTTTCAGAAACTTGGTTTACAGAGGTGAGTCCTCAGTGACTGTCCACAGCTCACAAAGCAAATACTGTATGTTTATGGTTTGTCATCCTGTTAAATTTATAGTGAATTATCAAATCCATTTGACTTACTCCTATTCATTACTTAATGCATTTTAATATTTTATTTGTAGGTTCAACAGTGCCCTGTGTTTGATAAGATGTTGACGGCAGAAAGTGAGGCACTTATGATTACAAAACCAGAACTTTATCCCCAAGTTGTGCAAGAGGTTACAAAGGACCAAGAACTCACTGCTCTGAAATCCAAAGATCCACCACAAACCGAGAGCTGTAAGAACACTTGGGAGACTCAAACCATCCCTTCACTCATCACCAACCTCTCCTACATAAAGGCCCCATGTCCAGTAATTGAAAACCCTACATATAACCTGACTATGGCCCTTCCATCTGATGCTAATCAGGTATCGAATTACAGACCTCAAATTCAGAGTCCCAGTGACGAGATACAACCCTGCCAGGTCAGATCTGTTCATATGGACTCAATGGACTATCAGCCCCAGCCACTAGAACCTTTGACCGACTTACAGATTAATTCTGTGGAATTTGAATATCTGCTTCATAGTAAAATATAGCTAGTCCTTAGAGCTACAACTAGCCTACGTCATTCCAAAATTACTTTGAAAAAGGCTGCTTTAGTGATAAATAGTTTATTTTTTAAAATACTGTTTAAGTTTAAGAATGTGAACTCTGTTTTAATGTGTGGTATGTTAGTTTGTACTTTTTGTTACAAAATGATTTATTGAATGTAAATAAATCTTTTTTTTTAAGGATGGGATGTTCGAACATTACGATTGTTTTACTACACGTGGTTTGATTAAACTTGGGTCAGAACCCAAGTCGGTATATGCTATTCATACATAAATATCTTAGATATCTCAGATGATATGGCCCTCATCTCAAAGAAAAACCTTTTGAGGGCGGTCGTAGGCGTTACCAAGAGGAATGTGTATTTGATTGACAAGTCGAGTGGTGAATCATAGCCCCGCATCTTGAATCTTTGACCAGTCGTTTATCGAGGGGCGGACGTTTTAAATTCCCGGTTGCTGAACCGCTGCTTTCAATTGTTTCAGCTTTCTGCTGATGATGAAGTTTTAAATAGCTAAATTAGAGGTACTTGTGTGACATTATCTTTGGTTTTGTTCCGAGTCTCACCTTTATTATTTTGTGTTTGTTTTAACCACGACACCCAAATGTAGCTAGCGTTTTGTTTCCTGACAGACGCCTCATCTTTGTCGGTTATGTGCCAGCTCGTCAGTTAGCTAACGCTACGTCAGCTAGCACGCGACGTTGTCCTGGACTACAGCGAGCTGGAGCGCTCTGCTTAGCCAGCTAGCGTCCACCGGCTATTGTCCACCTGACTGCACCGCCTTCATCACATCGCGAGGTGGGTACCTGTTGAGTAGCTAACCAAACCACACATGTGTAATTCAAGTCCTCAACTCAGAAAACGCTTATTCGTGCTGCTGAGAGAAAAGACCGCTGTCCGGTTCAGACAGCTAGCCAGCTAACTGCTTGTGACCAGTAGCTAACAAAGTGCAATCTTTTCGCTTCTTAAGTTAATCACGTAATTTCGTAATTTGCGAACAACTTTGCTGTCCTAGCTAAATTTGCTTGCCCTAAATTGTCCTTGCTGTGCTATCCAGATAAGTTACACAAGCAGTTGGTGTTTCAAACCTTGTCTCCCAACTTTCTACATGTGTGATTACTGTCTGTTAATTTAAAAGCACTATTGTGTTTAAACTGTGATGTTTCCTAGGTTAGTATAATTACTCACGCCATGGAAGTTGGCACGTTTATACAAGAAGAAATGATGTTTCGCGGAGCTGAATTTGCTGTGAAGGTGGACGTACAAGATCGATTGCTTACAGTAGAGATTAATGATATCATGACGGCGGACCAGTGGAAAGGAGAGTTTGATCCTGCCTGTGAGTGTGTATAAAATTACTCTTCATCCAAAATAATTTAAGATCTCTTTCACCTACACTCACATATGCACTATTGTCGTTCTTTAGACATTGAGGATCTTACCCGTAAAACTGGAAATTTCAAACAGTTCCCTATATTCTGCAGCATGCTTGAGTCTGCAGTCAGTAAGGTAGGCTTCAATCTGACATTCTCCTTTCCATGGGGTAGAACAGTTGTGCATATGTTGGTACTAACTGAAGTTCTTTAAAACGCCTAGTCTAGTGAATCTGTGACTCTGGACCTGCTAACCTACTCGGACCTGGAACTCCTGCGAAACAAGAAGGCAGGTGTAGCGGGCAGATCTCGTGTCCAGAAACAGGCTCCTTCTCTCACTTCTAAACGCTACCTCATCCTCATCTACACAGTAGAGTTTGATAGGTCAGTAATGTTTTATGCCCTTTTGATTTACGGATGTCATTTCTTGTTCTTTGCCTTTTGACATCCTTTCTCTTGCTGCACATACTATGCCAGAATACACTACCCTCTTCCACTGCCCTATCTTGGTAAGCCTGATCCAGCAGTCCTCCAGAGGGAGATCAGGGCTCTACGGGCTGAACTTAATGCCTTGGGGATGCGAGGAGGCCACACAGCATCAGATCAAGAAACCCGCAGACTCCGTGCAGAGTGAGTCCTCTCTTTAACTGTTTAGCATAGACCTATTTTTCAAGTTCTTCCACATACTTGTCAGTATTACACTCAAAGGCACAAAGTACACTCGGGCATATATTGTAGACACAATCAGAATGTCCGATTTGACGATCAGTTATCTAAGCAGCCATTTATGATCTTGCATCAGGTTGACTGTGGTCAGGGAGGAGAAGGATGCTCTGGCCAAGGCTTTGGAGAGGCTGCAGCTGACCGGGCCTAGCTCCCCCCCTGGGGCTCATGGACTCAGAGAAGCAGTGCGAAGCCTGGAAGAGCAGCTGCTGAGGGAGAGAGCAAAAAGCCAGCGTTCAGCCAGCAAGAGGGGGCAGGAACAGCGCCACCTTATGGAGCAGGTGAGTGCCAACAGATATGGTCTGTTTCTCAACAGTTGTTGTTTCATGAGAAATTGACATTTTTATGGCTGAGAAACGTTTTTTGGTTCCTAATGTTTTATGATGGTTTCTCGCATGCATGTATGTGTATATTAATATAAACTCTCCTTAGTTAGAAGAACTTAGGGCCTCAGAAAGGGCTCTTCGGATACGTGTAAAGAGTCTGACTACTGAGGTAGCAGTACTGCGCCGGGGGTAAGTAGATTGTCTGCTCTTTTCAAACTGCCCTGTGAAGGTAAATATGTGGCTCATTCTTTAGAAAATGGCTGTATTGGAAGTTTCCTACTTCGTGTTTGCAGAAGGATGACCCCAGTTCTGTCAGGCCGGAGTGGGTCCAGGGGTGAAGAATTTCAGCAGTCATCCTCCAGAGAGCACAGTTTGACCCGAGTGGGAATGAGAGCTCGTTCAGGGTCCAGAGAGAGGGTTGAAAACAAAAGTAGGCGGTCAGAAGAGAGAGGGAGAAGGGCAGGTTCTTCAGGAACACAGAACTACATCTCAAGATCTTCACCATCACCTCTAGGTATGCTCTACATGATTCATTAGTAATTTGCATTCATGTTTCTTCTTCCTCATCTTTCTTTGCATATATTAATGTAATATTAAAATATCGAATATTAAATAAATTAATAATAATTTTGTAAAAATATGTAAACTGTATATGGAAAATATGATGTATGATGGTATTAAAACCATATGCTTTAAACCAGGCGTACTCAACTAAATTTGTCCGCGGTCCAATTTTGGCAGATACCTGTGACCTGAGGTCCGGTGCGGCGGGGGTGGCGAACGTAAGTTGTTGAGCGGGGTGGCGAACGTAACACTCGTGACGGAGTGTTTTTTCAATAGCCCTGAAATATATGCTACGGTTTTGTTTTGGTCCGTATCCAGTTAATCAGGAATGAGATTGGGTCCGGACAGGACTGCGTTCGGGTCCGGATCCGGACCGCGGTCCGCCAGTTGAGTACCCCTGCTTTAAACTATTAGTTAAACATATTGATCAGGCATGAAAATCTGTCACCTTTCGGCGAAATTCGCCGTTTTGAAGTTGAAAAGGGTGACCTACGTGAATCGTGTAGATCCGATGAGTTTTTTGTTGGGGGGTCGGGAGATTATATTTTAATTATCATATTGACTTAATTAGCAAACAGAGCACTTCCGAAATTGGCTATTTCAATGACAGTGGCCAGCAGTTTCCGCCCAGAACCTTCAAAGAGGCCAAATAGCGTTTCAATCATACGAACGTTCTTCATTCATGTTATTCATTTACTGCTAAGCGGGACGAGAAGCAGGACCTAGTGCTACACCGCGGACAAGTCAGAAGAGCGTACATTTACCACTACATTTACCAGATCGTACATTTACCACTACATTTACCAGATCGTACATTTACCACTACATTTACCAGAGCGTACATTTACCACTACATTTACCAGATCGTACATTTACCACTACATTTACCAGATCGTACATTTACCACTACATTTACCAGATCGTACATTTACCACTACATTTACCAGATCATACATTTTTAATTGGGTGGATTTAATTGGGTCATTAATGGTTTCAATCGTTTTCATATTTTGCGGTAAAACAAAGTTACTGCCGTTCGCTACAGCGTTGAACACTGTCAGATCTAACCACAAGCTCTTGTGATAATAGGCCCATCTATCTACCTATTTAAGTTCGCGTCAATCCCGTGTAGTTAACGGTGACATAAAATAAGAAACAAGATTTTTTTCTAGTGTGTCTGTAGTTGTAACTGGTGAATCCAGGGACGTGTGAGGATCACATTCGCACCAGGGCTGAATAGGTTGAAGATGAAGTTGTAAACTCTTGTCGTTTGAGTCTACCCTGTGCTTTAGCTCATGTTAGAAAATAAAAACACGTAAACCTGGTATTTTTACAATAATTTTCGCCGCTGATGTATGTATTCATTAAGACGTAATGGTTTTGACTGAGCCGTCCGGAATGGCGAAAGCGGCTTCTTGCGTTTACGGATTGCGTTTGAATCCATTGACATGACAGTCAAAAAAAAATTTTTTTATGGATTTTACTATATTTTACGGAGCCCGTAAGGTGACATCATGTAAAAAATAAATAAATAACGCGTGGCCACGACTTATTAACGCGTGGGAACGAGATACTAACGTCGCCTTTCACACGCGGCAACAAAGTTTATTTTTTCACAGCAAAGCAAGCAGATCCCAGGGATGTTCGCGAACTGACTGCCCAAGGAAGGTATTATATTTTTTACATGACGTCACCTTACGAGCTCCGTAATATTTGGCATCACCTGTCGCTGTATCCCCGTACACCAGCAGCCACCCCCCCCCCCCCCCGTCGCAGTATACCCATGACGTCACATGTCAACGCCCCGTCGCCGTATACCCATGACGTCACATGCCCCGCCCCCCGGTTTCTCACCTTTTTAACCCCTGACCCATTTTCATGCCTGATTGATAGTTGCATGTTGATAGTCACAGCATTCATAAATTCAACATTTTCTTGGAATGAAGACGTGTGTTGGGGGGTGAGGTTTGCTTAATGTGATGATTATGGGTGGCAAGCTCCAGGATGTCATTACAATGTGAAAGAAAGAACTGAAAATATAATTTGAGATTCGGTTACATAAGCTCCCCTGCTCTTACTAGAACACAGCAGTGTGTGTGAGCAGAGAGGAACTGTAGGAGCTTTGGTGTTTTCCTTCTCTCCAAGACTGCTCCAGTACCGTGACAGTGGCCCATAATGAAGTTTGCACCATACCTTTTACAGGCTTGGAGTTGGAGGTATTGTCTAGGTATTGGGTCCCTATTTAAAATCCCTAATGGTGAACATTGATATGGTGAGGCTCTCACCACCACAAAGAATTTGTTGTGGAATATAAAGACGTATCTAGAATACATGACCTCGGGCTTCCATCTACAGGGATGTGTCCCTGCAAGATGTACAGTAGGCTAAACTACTGCAGTATTAGGTTTTGGTTAAAATAAGTTCAACATTCAAGTTCGCACATTAAAAAGAATCATTTTTCTGTAATGGGGAGCAAGGAGTGGAAAGAGGACCTAGAGGAGTAGAGATGGAGTTGGGGGACTGCAGAGTGAGGAGCATGAATGACAAAAGTTGAGTGGAGTGATCAGAGAGCATGAGTTTTCCACTCTCACACTCTGGAACAGACACAAGTACTTCAAATAGATAGAACTGCAAAAATTGAAAAAAAAAAAATTAATGATCTTTAGAGTTAGTTTTAAGTTTCTTGTGATTATGTGAAAACTGAAAAAAGGTGAACTATAAAATCATAAGAAGGACCAGTTGTCTCAGATTTTAACCTTTGCATGTGTCTTATTCCTTTAGGTTCACGGGGACCACGGTTTGACCCAACAGCATATATTCAAGAGAAACACCGGCGCCAAAAAGAGGCAGATCTTAAAAAGTAACTTGAACTTTCCTTGAGTACTCTCTGTAACTACAGCATGGATTATTTGTTCCTTTCTGTGTGCTTTATGTACATATGTTTTAGAAATGTTTGTGTGTTTTTTATACATTGCCTGACTTCTAAATTATGCTTGGTGTTTATAAAATTATTTTATCATTCCTTCATTAGCCAACGGAAAGTCAGGAGGGACATGCTGGCATCACCAGTTCTGAATGAAAGAGGGCGGTCACGATCCAGAGAGCCGCTGTGTCATCTTACTAGAGCTGGGAGTGCAGGCCGGGGTAGGAGTGTATCTGTGGAGAGCAGGAGGAGTGGCCGCCGCTCTTCTGAAAGCTCCATGACTGAGTTTGAAGAGCTTGCTAAGCCCCTGAACAGCAGGTGAGTCACTATACTCAGGGCAGTGTAATGGTGACTGTGAACTGGTGTATAACTCAAAATGATTTCACACAGATAGACATCGTTATCTATGTTGGCCTTTTTCTCCATTGGACCAGCACAGGGGTGTACAATCTTTGCAATGGGGGCCAAGTAAGGTGAAAATGTGTGGGGGCTGACCAGCCTGGCGTGGCATTCTTCAGCCATGTTTATTTATTTACTTTTGTATGTATTTGTTTTTACAGAAGTCGAAGAATAGTTCATAATGGTCCAAACATGGTGAGTTACCGTGCTATTGAAGGACTTCCTTTGATTCCAATATAAAATACTGATCAAGGCCAAAAGTACTTTTAATATTCATACACATAGTAAAATTAATTTCTAAAAGCTTGCAAATTGTTTTTTAAATTCTTGTACTTCAGAGAATACCAATTTTTTTTTCTCCATAGACCAGAGGGAGACAAAAAAAGCCAATGTGTAGCACTCCAGCACAAAGAATGAGAGGTAGGTAGACTAAAAATAGTCTGTCCAGAGAGTACCTGATCCTGCTGTGTTGAATTGAAGCTTTTTTTTGGTCTTTCCCTTGTGCCAGAGAGTTACATGGACACTGGAGCAGATCTGTCCGAGATTGACGCTCGCCTGCAGGCCCTGCAGGAGTACATGAGGGATCTGGATACGGGCCATTGATGTGGCCATGTCAACATCATTAATATTAATGATGATCATGCATACACTTGTATTGACACTCATCAGTACAATCATATTTCCCCACCAATGCTTGCTGCTCATGCATGATGAAGCCTACTCAAACTTGTGGTTTTGTGCTATAAATGTGAGGCCCTTCCTGATTTGCGGCCTTTGCAATGTGACGGACATCATTTCTGAACATGCTACAATTGAGACCTGAGAGACTGTGATGTTTATATTCTTTGTGTATGTGGATAGTTTTAAACATCAGTTTGTATATATTGTAACTTGGTTTTAATCACTTCTACAAATGGATTGTGTGTTGAAAATTATTTTTATATGAATTTTTTCCATTTTTTTTATGTGTCTTCTGTTTATTTAACCATTTTCCTACAATGATATATTATGGTGCCATCAGTACTGGTTGCTTTAGGACTCACTAAGGAACATGACTTGAAACATTACATTACTTATTGGTTTCCTTACTTTGGATTTTATGGGTATATTTTGAGCTACATTATGATGATCCAGCCTTAGCCAAGCTCAGATAATGTTATGGCTCAGGGATTTCCAGGTATTGTGTTTTGCAGTAGGAAGCCACAGCTGGCTTAAATCTCTTAATGAACAGCATTGTGAGGTTTTTGTGACCTATCCATCTGGGAGAACATCTGCTATCTCCTCCCATCATGCACCCAATAAACAGACACTACATTAAAGCCAGACTGAATAACGGCTGCAAAATAGGTTTATTATGTGTGTGTACAGGACATTTGAATTCAAAGAAAGAAACCTAATTTTATAGTTATTGCACATAAAGTGACATTTCAAGCCTTTTTTGTTTGTTTTGCTTTTGATCACTGGCAATATAGGTCATGAATATCAGAAATCTAGTATCTTTATTTGAGTAGTTTTACATTATTATTCAAGCAGCAAAGATTGTGGTTCAGCACATGTGAAAACAATCATGGGGATTAGATTGCTGACTTTACAGTTGTTCAGATCATTGACAGTGACACCTTTCACAAAGGGTAAACCACAGAAAGTCGTCGTAAATGCTATATCAATATGCGTGTTCATATGAGTGCTATATCAAAGCATTGTCATAGAAAGTTGACCAGAAGGTAAATATGTGAGGGGAGAAGATTCCCAAGTAAACTCAATTCAAGAACTTAGTAGAGCTTCAGAAGGAGTGGACTGAGGCTAGGGTCAGTACACCAAGAGCCACCATGCGCAGATCTCTAAGGTGCTACAACTACCACGTTCCTAATATAAAGCCATTCATGAACCAGAGACACAAGAAGCATCTTACCTGGGCTAAGAAGAAAACTGGGCTATTGATCAGTGACCTTCAGTCCTGATGTCATATGAAAGTAAATTTTGCATTTCATTTGGAAATCAAGGCTCTAATGTCTGGAAAAGAAAAAATGTGTCAAAGATGTCTGGAACCCAATGTGATATTTCAAGTGGAATTTAGTGATGCTCCGGGCTGATATGTCATCTGTTAGTGTGGGTACACTTTAATAAAACACAAAGTCAACACAGCCATCTTACTAGTAGTTCTTGGAGCATTTAATGCTTCCATCTGCTGACAGGTTTTATAGAGATGCCGATTTACTTTCCCAGCAAGACTTATCACCTGCACATAGAGCTAAAACTACTACCAAACGGTTTCCTGACCTCATGATGAGACCTTATTACTGTACTTGATTGACCATCCATCTCTGGACCTGGACGGCCTGATCGTGTTTTTTTTTATCATCAGCCAATCATGATATACTACACCCTATAGTGATATATTTACTACAAATAGTATATTTGAGTTGCCTTTGTATTAGCTCAAACTAGTCTTGTGGGTAGGGGACTGGGGACTACATAATTCTGAAGATAATATGTATTTAGGATTCTGGTTCCCTAAACAGCATATTCTGTGATCAGTAAAATAGCTAAATAAGTAAATTAAGAGGGCGGTGCAAAATACAAAACATCGACCAACCAGATCAGTGGAGGTAACTGCGCTTCCTACCACCACAAAATCACTGCAGGCGTGCGAGCTCTCCCTGTAGGTCTGGTGGAGCTGCAGATCCCTGGAGAGGAATTATGTGTCTGGGAGTAATACACAACGCGTGTGTAGCTCAAGCTTTCTAAAACCGTCCACACGTTTCGTGCATAAATCGGAGAACTGAACAACGTGTCGCACGTCGGCCGTTTGGCTAGTGAAACACGACGGAGGCCGAGGCGGCGGCAGCTACGCGTGTTGGCCCAGCGAGCGGCGTGTTCGTCCGGCCACTTTTACACTGAACCCGCGACACTGCGGCGCTCTCGGTGAGTTTAAACAATCGGATGCGATGACCAAAACGCCCGGCCTGGACGTGGGAGACCCGCTGCACGACTTGTATCGGCCCGGGCAGCGGGAGGGAGCGGCGAGGCACGTCCCTGAGCTGGTGGTAACATCTGCCCCACCGGGCACCCAGGATGGGCACAAGGACGCTCTCGTCTCTGGCTCCAACCCCGACGAAGAGTCGGTGTGTTCCGACAGCGGGGTCGGGAGCTCCCCGGCGTCGTCTCTGGTGTTACGGAAGCTGTCCAGTTCGTCCTCGGCCGGCCTGTCTCCGACCTCCTCCTTTGAGGAGTATGAGGAGGAGTGTGGTGGGAACGGCGAGGGGAAACACACGGGGACGCGGGGCTGCAGCTTCTCCTCAGGCGCCCTACACACTGTGAGTATCAAACGGTGTCAGAAATGTATTTTACTTGGTTTTACCTTCACTGTGAACGTCTTTACATTCAGCTACCAGCAGTCTAGCACAGTGGGTTTTAGCACTGTAAGATTTCTTTAATAATAATAATAATAATAAAATTAATAATAATATCACTTGGATGATAAAGAAATGTGAACATCTGGCAGTGAGTGTATAAACAGCAGGGTTTTATTTAAGATACATCTAAGAGTGATACAATGTGCTGTGATATTTGCTGACAGTAACAGAGAATTAGTAACACATGATTGGATACAGTTTCAGGTCCAGTTTTTCATATACGTTTTTAACTCATTTAACTCAAAACCTTTACTGATATTTCGAGTAGAGATTTGGATTTTGAGATTCAGTTTTGCATTGAGCGAACTAAAACTTTGGAAGACAGAGTTAGCTTTAGCCATAGCTCAATAAATATTTGACTGTTCAGAGTTCAGTATATAGATTTCGATAAGTGAACTTGCTGTTTAAGAAAGCTTATTGCGGCATCATTGTTTTAGCCTGTGTGCCCTTTCTGATTTTAGTTAGCAACAAGGACAAACAATGAAACAAGGTGCAATCAGATACCAAAGGTGATAGTTGATAATGAGGGGAAGTTCCCTGAGAGCAATAACAAAAAGCAGTTACTTATATCACTACATTCCAGGCAAAGTGGTTCAGCTATAAGTCTGAATTTAAAGAGTTGTGTGTATCAGTGAGGTCTTCAAATACTGAAGTCAGTTCAACATGTAAATTGTCAGCAATGTATGCACTGAAATGAGGGCAGTGCTGAAACTGTGCTTATAAGGTCAACAGAGCTAGCTGTGTATGATGGGCTTCTCTCTGTCGGATCCTTCTTTGCTCAGGAGAATGTCATTCTAGTCTGACTAGTTTTCTACTACCCAAGAGAGTATGTTTGGTTTAGAAGGGATAAGAAAATGTCAAACTTTTGAAATATGATAGTAGCTGGCTTTTTTGTGAGTTGCATGTGTTGCAATGAGAACACAGGAGCAGCCCTTAGTGAAGGCAGTAGATGACCTAAATATTATTTTTGTTGCATTTCATAGTGGTATCTACACACCTGACTGTAAAGATGGGCAACTGTTGATAAAAAAAACAACCCAGTGTTCTGTCCATTTTAAAGATCAAATATTAAGGGCTTGCTATGTTCTCATGAATTCCAGGATATTAATATATCATGAAAGTGCATGTGAAGAAGAAAAGATTACGCTTGTGTAGTTGTTACGTTTTTTACCACTTCAGATTGCTGGCCATGGTGGTAGCAAAACAAGTCTTGTCTGTAAATGTTTCATGAGTTATTGTGCAACATTAGTGAGAAATCACTGCCTCTCTATATTGCTTGATAAGTTTAGCTAGTTCAGCATTGTTGTCAATGATTGGCTATATGGGAAAGCCATATGGTTAAAATAGCAGAAGTAATCTGCTGTGTGAGTCTAAAGTTAAAGGCAGGGGTACGAGAGTGCAACATTTAGGAGGAGACGTTTACAGTTTTACTATTTTTTTCACCACATGACTGCAGGCATAGTTTTAAAAGATGTTGTGTGCAATAGTTTCATGCTTGTTACTACATAAGGAGAAGGCAACTACAGTTTGAATTGTTGAAGCATGGTATTGCAGAAGATTGCAGCAGTTTTGGAGTGGGATGTGATGGTGTAGTTGGGTTTGAGTGTGGGAAGTGATACCGGGTTCTTATTGATTGTTTGTTTTGTCACTGATTTTATTGTCTTTTTTTCCTACTAAAAGAGTGATTTGTGGAAGAAGAATAAAAACATGGTGAACTGGTCACCTGTTGCGGTGCCTTTGAAAAATCAATCTCCATGGGTTCAAGTCGTTGGCCATGCAGGTTTGTATGTTTCCGAGATGCTTTATATTTACATAATATTTCGTACTAAGTTTCTAGTTAGACCTGTGAATGTGTTGGCCGTATGCAGCTTGCGGTTCTAATTGCATGTCAGAAAAATTGTGCTTTATGCACGGTTATTATTTTGCTAGTGTCCTCGACATGAACGGCTAGATTACTGTTGGTTTTCCTTCATTATTGTTTTTTGCTCTATGCATTTTTGGCCCTGTAGGTAACTTTCAAACAGGCAGTGATGGTAAATTGCTGAAGAAGTACTGTGCCTGTGAGCAGCAGTGTCTGCAGCAGCTTATGGAGGACGCACTGCGGCCCTTTGTACCAGGCTATCATGGAGTGACGCGGGAAGATGAGCAGGACTACAACCTCATGGACAACCTGCTCATGTACTTTGAGTCCCCTTGCATTATGGACTGCAAAATGGGAAGCCGGTGAGACTTTGCTTGGTTTATCATACTGCAATAAGACATTAATCATATCGGTTAATAAAGAGTTTGTTTGTTTTATATGTCCAAGCCTAACATCAATGGCCTTTGACACAGTGATTCAAAAGTGTGACTTGAAAATATTTATTTCAAGTAAGCACTAACTTTTTGGTCCAGAGTTATCCTTTATTATTTTACTTTATATATTATTCTGTGTGTTTTTGATGTTATATATTCTATTGCAAATTATTATGGCATTACAAATGCACATTAGATCTCAGAGGTATAACACGCTGAAGCCTAGTTCTAACAAAAGCCAGATCAAAGTGTGCATATCAAACATTTACCTTGGTAATAATGTTGAGTGACCCATCCTATCAGGACATACTTGGAGGAAGAACTGAAGAAAGCTCGCAAGCATCCTCAGCCACGTGAAGACATGTATGACAAAATGGTGGCAGTGGACCCAGAGGCCCCGACAGCAGAGGAAAGAGCCCAGCAAGCAGTACTTAAAACCAGATACATGCAGTGGAGAGAGACCCTTAGCTCCACAGCTACTCTGGGTTTTCGTATAGAGGGCATCAAAGTAAGATACACTGATTAATGTTGTCGGATTGTAACTTGTAAGTGCTCAGAAGGCACTTACCAGGCATGTAATGTTTTGTACACTGAACTTGATGTGTGGTAAAAGATTGCTACCTCTGTTTGTTTTAAATAATGTGCTGTTTAATGTGATGTCTGATATTCAGTGATGTGCCACTCCTTTGTGTCTGTGTTCAGAAATCAGACGGCTCCTGCAACACCAACTTTAAAAAGACTAAACATAAGCGTGAGGTAATGCAAGCACTGGAAGACTTTGTGGACAGCAATTTTTCAGTACTGGTATGTGAGATGATGGCCCTGTTGCATTGACGAAATTCACAATGAAATCAAGTTGAATATATAATGCATTTGCTGTGTCTCTTTGCAGAGAAGTTACCAACAAAGGTTAAAGGAACTAAGATGCGTGCTTGAGAAATCAGACTTCTTTAAAACTCATGAGGTAAGAAGCATCATGACCTATTTTGACTGGATGTTCAAGAATCCTGGTTATGATTTCATTTTCACGGTGCAGCACTTGCTAAGCAGTGTATTGTCTTTGCTGAAGGTGGTAGGAAGCTCCTTGCTGTTCATACATGACCACAAGGGCAGAGCTGGGGTATGGATGATTGACTTTGGGAAGACTGCTCCCATGGCATCACCTCTTACTCTGGACCATCGCAGCCAATGGGTGGAGGGCAACAGAGAAGATGGCTACCTTTGGGGCCTGGACAATTTTATTGACATTTTGACATGTATGCTGTCTGGTCACTGAGATATCTCACTTTTACCCATTTTATTGAATGGCTGTACATTTGCTCTGTTTCACACTGTAAATATATTTTTATTTGATTTACTGGATTAGTGTGGATGTTTTTTAGTAGGGTGGCAAGTAAGCTAGTTTTTTTCTGAACCACTAACACTGTATGTGAAAACCATGTTTTGTTTGCCAGATAAAAATTGTACTGTAGTTTCAGATACTTATTTAAATGAATATCAGTCAAAATCTGGACCAACATTCTAGACTTGGTGGAAATGGCTAGAATTCTTTGTCCCTGCATTTTATTTTAATTATGTGACCAAATTTAATTAATGTTGTGGTGATTGGAGGAAAAAAAAGATTGTTGCTATATATGTACTGTTTCATCACTAATCACTTTAATGAACTTCATTTAAGCTAATTCAGATTGGTTTATGGGGTTTTATGAAAGCAGGTCATACCACTTTTCTTGGTAATACTATCCAGATTGACCTAAAATGTTTTTATTTAAAGTGCAGTTTGTTAAGCCTGATTGTTGTATGCAGTTTGTACTGTGTATCACATTCCTAAGATGTTTGATTTCTGCATGCAGTCAGGGTGCACATGCATCAGGGTGGACCAGAGAACTTGGCTTCTGATGAACCCTCCCCTGCAATGTTCTATCGTATGTGGAACCACCTTCACACCGAGATGCTAATATTGACTGTATTGCTCAGAAATTATATCAACCCTTTTTTTCCCCTGTAGCTGGTGGTCATGAACAGGGTGTTTTGGCCATTTTTGGTTACTGTTGCTAGACTACTGAGATTCAGTCCTGTGCTGTGTGATTTTATGGTGTTGATCAACAACACAATAAATGTAATCTGGCTTTAACATGATGTCACTTGTCAGTATTTAGAGGGATTTAAATACTATTTAAAGATTTGGATGAATTTGAATGAAAGGTCCTGTCTAGTCTAATTACCAATCCTTCCACTGTCTCAGATGGCTAATAATTTTGAGACGGTGCACAAAATAAAACAAAAAAACAGCTCAAAATAAGTATAAATATTAAATGAATTTTGTAACTCTGTGGCCTAGAATGTGACCTGCATTAACACCGTTTTGAGTGTAGACAAGCTAAACAATGTGTCAATCACAATCAGTTGGAGTATAACTTTCAACCTGCTGTATTTGCTTTAGCCTGTGGGATGTGGTGTATTGAAAAGCTGGGATAAAGGATGTTTATTCTGAAACTGAGAGGTTGGCCTGTCTCACTTTAGTTTTAGCAGAAAATGTTTTGCATCAGACTCTGTGAGGGTCTGCTTTGAATGGATTTAGGAAGGAGCTCTATTTTCAGATTTGCCCTTGAATGGAGTAATTGGAGCTGGTTTACAGCAGTAGTCGCAGGATGGCAAGGCGAAGCTGCTTCAGTCCTACAGGGTATTATGTAGATGTCAGTGGATCTGCTAATCTCCCCTCCACAGTATTTTTTTTCCCCACAGTAACACTTATGGTCTGTATTTGATGGGGCTTGTTTGTACAGTTTTTGCATGGAGGGCAACTATGGAGGACGACAGGGGCAAAAAAAAAAAGTACATTCATAAATAAAAACAAAAATAGTAAAAAGAAAAAAAGATAAATGTCATTTGTTAAAAACATTTATGTATTTCTACCTTTGTTAATGCATTTATTTATTTATACATTTATTTGTGGTTTACTTTCTCGATTTTAATGAAATAGAATAAATGAACATACCATTGGGTAATAGTAGAGAAAGCAGTGTGTCCGATTACACTTGTCTTGTTTGTGAATCACCTTAAATTCATCATCAGAAAGTGGTGGTAAGTTTGGCAAATTGGTGCTGCTGCGTCTCCTGCATTTAGCACCAGACGTGACATGGCGGGAATCCTTCAGCAAATATTCCCACGGTGACATTAGGACGTGTTATGATCTTAACCTACTGATGTGGTAAAGATGATGCCTCTTAATTTAATGAGGGGAGAATTTAAACATTTAATTTTTAAAAATGATGCTTACTGCGTTTTACACGCATGATGTAATCTAATTCATTTCATGCTCTGAGGAGTTTTTTTTAGACCTTTGTCGATATTTGTATTAATGCTGCTGAGTAAATTGTAGCGACAGCTTTTTTCCTGATTTGAGTAAGCAGACTTTATGTGTACTGTTTCCATGTAGAAACTATTGGTTATGCCCATTGCCCAAAACAGGTTTTTGCTTGCCGTAAAAATTACTGCTGCGTTTCTGCGCGCGGCGCATCCGGTGGAAAAATAATACTTTCACATAATACGAATTACTACAGCAAGCAGAAATGATAATAGTACCACGTAGGCGTGTGTGCATAGCTAGCTATTTCTGTGGTGCCTGAGGCTCGAAAGACGGGTACATGGAGGACAATCATGTCTTATTTCAGATTGAGGGATTCATTTTAGATTTTGGAGAACTGAGCTGATATATAGATTTGGATAGATCCCCATTTTGCTGTTAACGTTCATTCTATAGACCTTGTTTAGCTGCGTGTGGTCTGACCTGCAGCTCACCCAGTGCTTTACCCTCCACCAACAGCTCCATAGAACTGTACAACTGTCGCCCACCTTATTAAAATGGATTGGGGGAGTCTGAGAGCTGAATTGAAAATGATACATTCAACGGTACAACCAAAGTGTTACTTGCAGTAAAAAGTGAACATGCAACCAGAGTCGTGGCTTGCAAATGTTCACAATGTTTGACAAAATACACCTGAACCTGAACCTGAACCTGAGGTCAGAGATTAAAACTCAGCATATTTATCACTGCAACTTGCCTATCAGAGATTTTGTCACACAAAGCAAATATTTTTTTCTGCCATGCTAGTGCAGGTCAGGAGCATTTATAATAAAATCACTGTAATCCAGCAGTTCAGTTTTTTCAGGTGCAGCTCTGCTTCCAGATGGGCCCAGGACCATTTGTATGTTTTTTTTACAAAAATATTAATGAGTGTATTTCACACTTCCTTTTAGCACTCTGCAAACAGGCCTAGCAAAACCATAGAAAGCAACATTGAAATACAAAGTCAATATGATATAAAATAATAATAAATAAATTCAAAAATATATATAATATTAAATATTATAAATTAATAAATACCAACATTACAGAACGAAAAGCAAAGCCTCTCATTTTCATCTCTTTTTTCCTATTTACTAAAATAATAAATGAGGCTTTGCATTTAAAATTAAGACACTGAATTTGTTTCAGAATTGAATAAACCAAATGTAAAATGTAATCAAGGCACAAATATATTGCTTCTCATTTCAAAATATATACATTGTTGAATATGCAATCACTGTTTCATCTGTTTACACACAAAAAAAAATGAATCCAGCACAAACACCTGCATTGCTGTTTGTACAGTGTTCAAAAACACACTGTACTACAGGATACTTCACAACATGAAATGTGCTCAAACCAGAATAAAGTGCTTTTCCAAATGGAGAGAATTATTACAGTCAAAGGAAATGTGGATGTGGAATGTTGAAAATCTTATATTTCTGAGTTTAAACAGCCGGGGAACTGACAATAAGTTCTCTAGTCATTATCAGATTTCATTTCATTTCATTTTTCATTTCCTGTTTACATTTATACCGCAGCGAGACCGAAGATTTTTGATGATAAAGTTTTTCAAGCTTTTCGAGATAAACTCTCTTTTCAGCTGTGTGATATGAACATGAAAGCTCGGAGTCTCATCAATGAAAGACAAAAGGCCAAGAGAGTAAAAGCAGTTCATCACTAACTGGGGAAAGTCAGTCAGTAGTGATGCACAGAGAAGGGGGAGTTGAAACTGAGGGTACTCTTGTTGGCAAGCGTGAAGCTTTTTTGGCCTACATTCACATTTTCAACATTTAGCAGACTATCCAGAGTGACTTACAAAAGTGCTTTGTTGTCTACTCGTACAATGTATCCTTGCCGGTCAGTAGGTTATCATTGAACTGGAACATTACTGAAGTACAGGAACCAATGCTGATATCTAGAAGAAGTCAAAATAATATAAGCTATAAGCATAAGCTATATTGAGTATAAGCTCTATATCAGACGATAAAACAAAAAATACCAAGCAATAAGTGCTAGAGTGCTTTTCAGTTACTCAACAGTAGTTTGAAATTTCATAGGTCTAGTATCAATTGTCATTTAAATGTTCCAAAACCAGATAAGTCTTCAGTCTGTGTTTGAAGACTTCAAGAGACTCTGCTGTCCGGACAGCCAGTGGAAGTTTGTTCCACCGTATGGGAGCCAAGACAGAGACTAGTCTTAAAGGGCTTTGACCATTGTTATCATGTAAGTATAGAGCAGATCCATTTTTGGCTTTGTAGTTGAGTGAACTAAATCTAATTGAGGCAGCCACTGGAAGCCAGTGAAGGGAACACAGGATTGAGGTGTAAACTTTGGAAGATTGAAGTTTAGTTTTACACCAAGGCAAATGGAGCTAGTCTGTTGTTATGTCAACTACAAGTGTCAACTAAGGTTCGCAGTTGCATTGTTGTTTCAGGACCAGGCTAAGATTCAGCTGAGGTTTTGCTGAATAAAAGGAATATGATACACAGTAAAATATCTATGTTTGGGTTTCATTAAATAAGACAACATTGTTAAACAAAAGCCTTAACCCACAGACCCACAGACCTCTTTGTCTAGAGCATATTGTCAGGATCTCTTTGTTTCTGTTTCATAATAAATGCCATTTGTGACATTAGCTACAACCGTATACAAACAAACAGATAAGAATTAGAATGTGTGAATTACATTAAAAATATACTTAAGGTAGAAATTATGCAAGGTGGCATTAACTCAGGTATTAAATGTACAGATGTTCCAGTGACTATATAGGATATTCTAGAACAACATTGTAATATTGCCTTGTGCAGAGAAACCCACTATTAATGATAACCCACTGGACCACTGGACCAGAACAATCCATCCTTCTGTTCCAAGCCTTCACTTGTGATCTCACACAGCTCTTCCTTTTGTGTGGACTTGTTCGCCTGGCTCAGTTGGATTGGAGCACTCTGTACCACCAGCTTTCTCCTGATCATTCTCTGAAATATCAAGAAAGCTCTTCAATGAAACCTCTAAGGAGAAATATGTGTAAGTGTAAAATATGTTACATTTTTTTGGGGTTAGCTTGGGCTTGTGGATCTCTTCATGAATGTCTCTATGCTTTTTAAACAATTGTTTGTGTACTAATATGAGGTAGTGAATTAGGATGAGTGTATAAGCGTATCTGTAGGATTTTGAGAGGATGTGTTCTGGAATCAGAATGATCAAAAGGTCTCTAACTCCCTCACACAAGCCAGCACCCCACTGTTGGCCAAGCCAGAAACCTAATCACAATTTAAATATTCAAATTGAATGAGTTAAGAACTTCGGATTGTATTCCTAAACTTTCTCTTTGTGTGAAACTGTAGGGAAATGCTAAGACTAAACACCTTGAGTGAAAATGATAACAAAGGTACACTGTGATGTTATTTATTGCATTTTTACTGGATTTTGAAAGCCCTGTATCTTAAAACATTAATACAGAGGCAGGGCTTTGCTGTTATTTGATTTCTCTGTGTCAGTGCTCAGTGTAACTAATGTGGCATATTGTGATAGCCCCTCGTGCAGTGCTGAATTATGGCAAAGAGGTGGAAACAGAGAATCAGCACAATCAGCCTGAGTGCTACAGCCATCCAAGAGTGAGTCTGCATTTTTAGTTTTATGCAATGTCCATGATTCACTCTTTGGTGCCTAATTACAGAATCTGAATCAGAGACTCTAATTCAAACTGACTGACGTGTTTGTCCAGATGCATGTGCTCCATAGTAATAGAACCGCGTGAACATTTAATTGCATATACATTTAATTGTCTTCCAGGCACATTTTCTGCACCCTTGCTATTTTGACACTGCAGCAGAATCAAGTACATTCTCTCCTCATACCCAATACCACAAGTTCAGGGACAGAGGCCTGCTGGTACAGTGTTCTGGACACAGTGGAAACTATGGCTTTATTACTCAGTCATCCAGGCCACACCCACTGGCACAGCCAGGCTTCTACAGTCCCAAGATCCCGCGGTCCAAACGCTGTGAGCCCTCTTTGTTCTCAGCCAAGCCTGTGAAAGTGTGTTCTGAAACCAATGACTTCTATACTCACACGCTGCCTCTGTCCCACTCTGAGATAGCTGTTCTGAAACAAAGGTGAGATATGACAGAGTTTTCAATAGATAAGAGTTTCATGTTTGATTGTAATCTGATTCATGTGGAACATGCTTCTGTGGTACAAATATCCCTTGGGTGGAGAATGGGTCAATTATGGCAAGTTGGGACAATAACGTTTATTGATTGCTCTCACTGCCAGGTTCAGGATTCAAACAAAGGGCATAGCACTCATTTTATTGTGCTATTATTGTAGAGAAGGCTGTTGCTGTACAAGGAAACAAGGATATATAAGTTGAATTATATTAGAATAATTAGAATTAAGTAAATTTAAATACTGAACATGAATCATTTTGTCTGCTTGTGATGTGTGTGCCTCTACATTGTGCATTTCTGCTGTATTCATGTTCTTGTACATATTAATACTTTATGTCTCCATTTTGGTAGCAGACTGTGCTGTGACTACCCTCAATCCAGCCAATCACATGGCGGCTTCACTCAGGGAAATGAAAAACTGAAGGACCCGGACAAGAAGATGAATCAATCGAAAGTCAGAAGAAACTCCAGTGATGTTAGAAACAGTTTTGCCAGCAACAATAAGGAGAGGTGTGTGCATTTATAAAAATAGCAAGTAAGATAAAACTGTATACATGATATCATTTGTTTATTTATTTTTACCTACCACAATAACCTCTTCAGAGGACTATTAAGACTTTATTTGTAATTATGTATGATTCATGATGGAGAATACGTAACATAAGCAAACCAACATACAGGCTACAGAAAACAAACAACAGAAAAGAAAAAAAACATCTTAAAAATAAATTACTAATAATACCAGCAATGTGTGCATTAGATGTTAATTAACATTGCTACAGTTCAACATTATATAATGTGTGTACATAATTTACACACACGACGTGCTTATGGTGACTGCCTCAGAGGAGTGGGGTTTCTGTTGTTGAGTGTTTTTGTATGTGAGTACATATATGGCAAGTGTTTTTGCCCATATTTTAATACATTTGACTCATCAAGGACTTTACAAATTGAGAGGTTTTCAGACCAGAAAAAAGTACATTAAAACTGCTGAGATTGAGCATGAGTAAATTATAATTCACTACAAAATAATAATCAGAGTTATTTTAACTTATATCTTAAGGTTTATTTTTGTGTTAACTTTCTTTTTCTGTAGTCGGATGGACACCAACTCAGTGAATGTGTTCGGTCAGCCCAGAGTGATCGCTTCACTACGGTCAACTAGTTCACCACACCGTGTTCGTAGGAGCACAATAGTGGAAGACCTGAAAAAACTCATAGTCATGGATGATATAACCGACAGCTCTCCGGCTGACCCTGTGAGTAGTTTCGCTTCCACAAACGTGAGGGTCAAAGGAATTAGGGCAGCTGAGGACAATGATTGTCCAAATAGACAAATGGTTCAAATACTTAAAATAGTATTTTGTTTTGGTGGTAATGCTTGTATTATGCTGCAAAATATATGTTTTCCACAAGACTTCTCTTCAGCAAACAAAAGCACATGGCAGTTCCAGTGAGAACCAGTTGAGCTATGATTCAGCTTCCCCAAGCCCTTTAATGTCAGTCATCCATGACCTCTGTGGACAACCTCTGTGCAGACCCAGCAACCTGTCTCTGCAGTCTGGCCCCATAGGTAAGAGTTATGAACTCAGAAATACATTGAGCCTTCCAGTACCCTTGTCACACCACGCCCTTGATTCAATAACCACTCATATGTCATATGACTGAAAACAGTAAAAGAGACTTGTGTTTTAATGTTTTGTCACTGAAAATTTTATTGATTAATATTTTTTAGTGTGCCAGTCAAGGTCAGGGCTCGCTGAATCTGAGGCACGGTACATGGATCTTCAGTTTGATCACGGACTCCGGTCTCTATCAAATACAACCTACGACCTTGATAGGATAAAGGGTGCTGAGGTCCATGAGAGTAAGAATGGAGAAAATCTGTTTTTCCAGCTGTAGTTATTAATGTTATTAATTATTAATTCTACATGGCATATTTTTCATTCACAGTACAGAGGGAGGTGTGTTCAGGTAAAAGCCCTGTACAAGGCAGCCCAGCTTATAGCTGCCTGAGCTTTGCAGAGGATAGCCTGCCTGTCAGTGGAGACACAGAGTGAGTATTTTCTTCTGAAAAGTCAATTGATAAATTGTTCCATCAAATTGGCCAGATCTTAAGGCTAAACATTAAGATGTCTAAATCAGTTTTCTTTTAGGATGTGTTGAAGTCTTACATGAGTTTTGTTTTTAGCAATGTCGATTTTGGTGAGATTTCCGATCCCCTCTCTCACCTGGAAAGGACACTGAGGAGGTTGAGCTGTGATCTTGTGAAGGTAAGCTTGTTTTGCAGTTATGCATGTCCAATAGCACCTGAGTGCAGGTGTTCTGTGTGTCCTCTGCTTCTGGACAGACATGGACGTCTCTTCAACATGTTCTTCCTTTATCCTCTGACTCAGGAAAAGAAGAACAAAGTGGCTTTGCTGGCAGAGGTGCTGAAACTTCGCGTGAGCAACCAGTACCTGAAAGAGGAATCCCTGTCTACCAAAGCACAGCTACAGAACATCTACCAAATGTTCAACATTAGCCCTGGATGCACGGACTAAATGACAGAAAACAGGACAATGTGTGAAAAGAACATCAAAATCTGAACTGTTTGAACTTTAATCAAGAGTAAAAAGGTAACAACCTAATGTGCAAAGTTTCAAGTTCACAAAAAGGTATAACTGAACAGTCAAATTACTCTGCTGGGAGGGACATTAAAGCTTTGTCATGACCTTCAACCATAGAGTGAGTTTGTAGCATAAGTAACATACAATATAAATATAAGCAAAGCTACTGTATATAAATAGGCAATAAACAAACGTGTACATGTTTCTATTATTAGCAAATATTGACCTTTTTTTAGTAAAATGATTGTTACAAAACAAAGCCAAACACAAATAACTGACACAAAATCAATTGTTAATAAAGTACAGTATTTAAAACCATTGATCTTACCACTTTATGCAATAAAAGTGCAGACCCTTTCATACCTCCTCATCTTTTGAAACCTTTCAATCATTTGAAAGCAGACTCTACTCAGTCCATAAATAATATATACATTTTTTTGGAAAACAACTACAGTTAGTTTTTCACTCCTATGGTAATTAGTGCTGGTGCATTTCACTATCAGCAATGTCGTTAAGGGTTTTTAAGACTCAGCAGTATGACACTGCTTTTGAACGACTAGACGTTGGCGTATACCGCGCTCAGAAGACTCAATAAACTTCCCTCCTGAGATTACACTATACACTTATAAGGCGAAAGTGTGTGGTACAGATCCAGGTATGGAGCGTTTGCTCAGGGCTTTCCCCCGGAGGCAAACAACATATCCCTCTGTGCCAGTAATGTGTGCAGGGGGCTGGGAACACACTCCACTTCTCCTTCTGCCTCCTGGCCTTCACTGCGTACGTTGCGGTTTTGCTGACGACTGAAGTGACGGGCCTTTACGCTGAAACGAACAAAGGACGGTTCGGATGAGATGGAGTCGGTGAACTCGTTTCAAACTATAACGCTAAAGAGTAGAATTTTGCAGGCCTACCAATACAAACGTCGCTCTTGCTTTGGCATGATGTGCCACAGCTTGGCCAGTTCTTTGGTGACCACGGTAGACGGAGTGCCGGGATGGGTTCTGATCAGATGCAAGAGATGCGTTTGCGTTTCTAGCCATAAAACTCTCCTCAAACATCCAAGACTCACTAAAGGTGACTGAAAATAGGTTGTAAAGAAGGTTTACACTTGCCTAAGATACAATCTCCTGTTCATGCGACAAAACATGATAAAACCGTTCACACATTTCTTCTTGGTACCAGGGTTTGTGACAGTACGGTTCTTTCTGGAGATCCTCTTGCGGTGAACTTTCCTCATCTTCTTCACAGAGATATGCGTCTTTGGGGTCCAAGTTACATCATCTGAACCTCTATCCTCTTCTTCACTCTGAGAAAAGACACCATCAAGTGCCACGCTGATAGTGCAGGCATACTGTAGATCACCCAAAACTTGTTAAGACCAAACAGTTATTTCTATCATTCTCCAGCACTAAATGAATAGCCTGCTGTTGTAGTTTCCCAAGTCATGGTAGCATTCCTACACTTTTACGGTCATCAAGAAATCCAGATTCTATGAATATGTTCATTGGAAACATCCTTCCTCCATCTGTCCACCCACTTTCCCTGGTAAACTTGTGTAAGACAGAAGACAATATTTTGTAGGGGTAAGAGGTAACAGGGAGAAACAGGACTACATATCCGTCCCTTTAACAATGGCTACTGGCAGATGTGTCAGAATGGCAAGTTATGAATTTAAATGTTTTTTATGTATGCATATAATAATCGCTAATGATAAAAGTCACTTGTCTGTCTATTCATGCTTCGGATATCCACTCATTTGCATACTGTATCATTAGGCTATTATATTTTAGGAGACAGTAACACGTGCCATTCAGATTAAGGTTTCTCAGTTTGCCATTCTTAAATGAATGCAGCAAACCCAACGTTTTCACACATTGAGCAGACAGTGCCCGAAATAACTGAGTCATAAATAATATGTATTATAAAGTTTAAGGTAACATTAAGGAAGTCTGTACACTGCCCAACAAGAGTTTCATATAAAAAAATGTCCTTACCCAGTCACCTGAAGAATGGCATAGCAAGCCGTGTTCTTTCGAAACCACAGGTTTAGGAGTGACCCATACATCTTCAAATAATGCTGAAAAAGGGAAAGGGAGCCACTTAGCAGAATACTCAAGCATTATTCACGACTATTCCTCTAACTCGGTGGACATTCATTTTCTGCTAATTGTACATGCGTATCTCACTCTGCAGCTCCTCTTGTCCCTCAGGTAACAGCAGGTGATGGAGGCCATGAGCTGGCGATGTGAGCAGGGAGGGACTGAGACGCAGGCCCTCCTCAGCACCCAGCAGTGGGAAAAAAGGCAGTAAGGGTGTCTGTGGGAGCGTAGGACTAGCAGGCAACCTCGTTTTTGCCAAAGGTGAAACAACTCCAAGCATATGGTCTTTAAGGAGAAAGGACCTGGAGACATAAAGACAAAAGACACACGCCCATCCACACAGTGAGGTTGCTTCAGTGATGCTACGTAAATTTGGCTAGCAGGCTCTAAATATTGCTCTACCACCAACAGCAACGGGGAAGTGTAATGCTGTGCTGTTGCCTCTCTGAAGAAAAAAAAAAAAAAAAAAAACGGCTGTGTGGTCACCTCTAACCATCTGCTCAGATTTCTAAGGTACCGGAGGAAAGATTGCACATTTATTGCACATTTTTTTCCTTACATTGCGAATGCTCTGCTTTTAAATTTTAAATCTAAATTTATTTTCGTATAAACTTTAATTTATTCACATTAAAATAGGTACGGACCCTGAAGGTGGAGTGTCGAGATCTTTTCTTCCTGGACTTCCATCCTCACTTCCTGTTCTATCATCACAAACAGAGCAGTGGCTTCCAAGACAAGGTGATTCTTGATCCAAAATGCTTCCTGCTTACAGGCATAGAGGCCGTATGTTACCTCTTAATCTAATGAATAAAGGCACTTCACTATGTACTTGACTATGTACAGTTCAGAAAATGTCAGAATAGTGCTAAGCAGTTTTGATTAAAATCAATATAGTTTCAAAATCTATTTGTGAATATTTGTTTGATTAATAGAATTAATGAGTCTATACGTACTGAACACAGATAAGTCTATACTACTAGAATGTAGGAAATAGAAATATTTTTTTTTGTGATGGATGTTGACAAAAATAAAATCTGAAATCTTTCTACATCTTAATGCTGCCTATTACAAGCACAATGCAGATTTGGTGCAGGAAAGTACATCTTAATCTTAGCTGTCAGGGTTAAAAAAACATTAAGTTTTCTTTAGCCAGCAAAATGAAGCCATGGATCTAAACACAATGTACAGTACATACATGACACCATTTAACACACTAGAGCCCCACATAACCAAATCAAGACAAAACATATAAACTCCTTTACCTGTTCCAGAAGAGCACATGGTTGGCAGTAGTGCATTGAGGCTGTAGTTAGAATCAGAAGAACTTGGCAATGAGGTGTCAGCCTCAAAGTGCCACATGCTTTGGTCAGAACCCCATATAAGTGGATACTCCGTCTTTGTGTTGCCATGTGTATAGGGATCTTTTTCATGAAGGACCACATTTATGTCATCAAATGATTCTGTAAAAGAAATGACATTAAAAACTTTATTTTTTTAAACATGTGCATCTCTCCTATTCTACTGTATGCCACAGTTCACTGTAGTGTTGTCTGTACAAGATGTCTGTTCAGTTGCAGGGTTTAACCTGGATTCAGTGTGGTTTTCTTGCGCGGACGGCCACACTTATATTTGCGCTTTGCTTTCAGTACGTGTGGGGGTGTGGTGGGCTTTGACTCCTGCGTGTCTTCGCTCTCTGTCTCAGATTCTTCTCTCATTCAAACAGACAAAAAACTGCATCAATACATGCATTAGCGCGCATATCTACCGATCTCTACGTATATTCGCTTTCAAAATCGAAAAGGATGAGTTTTACATGAGTGTTCACACCACAGGAATGAACTGCACCTCTTTCATTGACTCGTGGGAGGCAGTGAGAAGGGAGGATACTCTGTAAACTCTGTATATGACTCTGAAGAAAATCAAAGTATTGCAGCATGTGGATAAGCGTCTCTTTCTGTTAGGAAACAAATATAGACACAATTTACACCTGAATACTACATAGTCGTGGAGATAACAGAGGTCAACCGAGTGTTTGCGTAAAGCGCTGATGAACTAGGTCACCTTGCTAAGGCCTCGGCCACTGGGCGTCTCTGAAATGGGGAGCAAACAGCCGATCTCCTTCAGGCTGTTGTTCCAGGTTGTGTTCCACTCATAGCGATTTCTAAAATGTTTCAAAACCTTCATCGGTCATAAGATATAATACGTTATGTCACATATCCCCGACGACTTACTAAATTCGTCCGAGAACATATTTAATGATCTGGCTGCCATTTGGTCACCTTCTCTTCCGAGTCTTGTCTCTCATTTTCACAGTAGCTGGGGCCATTTCTTCACCTGCAGTGAAAACAAAAATGTTAGCCAGACATCATAAGTATGAGTGAATTATCTAGTCTCCACAAGCTGAACTGGACATTTAAACATCTAACATCTATGCAGTTATCTCGCCTGGGTTAGCTGACCTTACTGTGTGGACTGAAGACAGCTAACCGAGCTAGCTAAATAAACTGCTCCTCACGTTTGGTTACGTAGCGAAGAACTTCGCTCGTGTTTCAAGTACGTCTCACACTCATTTTATCACTTCTTAGTATAATAATGTACGTGGCTGTCCTTTATTATATTAGAAATTTTATTTATTATGAAGGCGTTTGTTTGACAATCAAGGCAGTAACAGCTCAGCATTGCATGCCTGCCATTGGCTGCTTGGAGAAATTTAGAACGTACAGTAGCCAATCATTTTCGTCCGTGAAGCTCATTGGCTAACGAAAATCCCCGCGTGGAATTTCCACACATTTTAGTTCCAAGTGGATCCAGCTAATGTGATATTGGTGTACCTGCACCCAACGTCCCCTGACAGAATATATAGTGATGTTCACAAGAATAACTTTATTTATTACACTGTTTTTATAAAGTATTTATAAAGATTGAATGTACTTTAAAACCACTGATAACAAAAATATCTGTTTTCTTTCTAATTAGGTTTTATTAAGTAGGTGCTGGAGAAGGTTCTCTGGGCCAACAGCTACTGACCTGAACAACCTCGTGAGAGAGAGAGAGAGAGAGAGAGAGAGAGAGAGAGAGAGAGAGAGAGAGAGAGGGCGAGGAGAGAGAGAGAGGGGAGAGGAGAGAGAGAGAAGGAGAGAGAGAGGGGGGGGAGGAGAGAGAGAGAGAGAGAGAGGGGGAGAGGAGAGAGAGAGAAGGAGAGAGAGAGGGGGGAGAGGAGAGAGAGAGAGAGAGGGGGGAGAGGAGAGAGAGAGAGAGAGAGAGAGAGAGAGAGAGAGAGAGAGAGAGCGGGACATTAATATCGTTTATATAAAAAATTGTAGTTAAGTACACAGAGTTTCAGAGAAACAGGACATTTGAGACATTAGGTCCTTCACCAGTCCTGGGTCTTTAAGCCGTGAGGACCTTCAGTCAGCGCGTCCCGGTTAGATGTGGTGCACCAGACGACGTTGTCATTAGGGAGAAGACACGTCGAGACGTCGGACAGGACTAATAAAACGCAGTTCAGTGAACATGCAGAATGACCGTGACGGTTGTGTCGTGTCTGTTATGATTTCCTTTCACCGGACGACCGCAACAAGATCCAGCACTGTTCACTGTTCGTTAGCGCAAGCTGGCTGAGCTTTGCGTGGGGCTTGATGGAACATGCAGGTAACTGCAGCTTGTGTTAATATATCTTATTGATTTATTATTTATTTTATAGCTATGCTTTTTCAGGAACGAATGCATCCATGCGCATTTACTGCTATATTTATTAATGCCTAGTATCTCCGTCAAAATACACGTTAATAAAGTTAATTCTAAGGCTCCTATGCTAAACGGAACAGAATTGAAGAATATTATTTATTACACCAGTTTTTCCCCATAATGTTTCTCATGTAATCCCAAAACTCAGAGGCGAGCAGAGAGATTAATTTCACGAATGAATGTATACTGCTAGGCTTTAAAGTTTATGTCGTGGAGTTTAGACCTGGCAGTGTAAATCGTGCACCACATATATAAGTTATTTTTACATGACTGTTTATCTCTTTCCCTAATGCTCGCAGATTCCACTACTTGCTGTACCCCTTGCGGTTTGAGATGAGTAGCATAAGGTATAAGACCGCCACGGTTAAACGGTTAAGCTGCTGTCACCAGCGGCGAATGTGCAGAGTGCGAATATTTCTGCTGTGCTTGGCCATGCTGCTGGGAATGGCCCTGCTTCTGGGCTTAGTCTTATCTGCCAATGAAACAAATAGACAAGAAAATATTTCAGTCAGGGTTCCTGATCTTATCAACGACAAGGTGGGTGTTCACGCACATGTCTGTCCTTGTTTGTTGTATTGAATGGTAGATGATAGGATAATGAAGGTAATACATCAACACACGTCGCATTGTATGATACCAAATTGCTACCTATTGTTTATATGCGCCTAAAAGCTCTGATCGTTCCCTGTACAATTTAACCATTTCCCCAGCTGACTCACAGGCCAAGTAAGCCTACTGCAGCCCACGTGAAACGACTGGTCTCTCAGGTGAACTGGGGTAGGCTTTGGTATGCCCATCTCAAGCCAATACTTATAGAGCGATATCCAGGGTCCCGTGGTAGCTATGCTGTTCAAAGGGTAAAGTATCAAAGGGATTAGATAACTTTAACATTTTAATCAAGCAAATTATTTTTGCATAACATTATTCAAAAATAATTTACTTTTAATTTAATATGAGCTTTTAAAAGGGTTTTCTTTTTGTTACACTTTCTGAATTGTTCCTGTATGTTTTTTCTCTTCTTGCCTGCATTACAATACAGCATATTTCCTCACTCTTGGACTCTCTCTCTGCGGGATGGTCAGTGGAAATCGATTCCTTCAACTCTGAAACCCCTCGTGGTCCAATCAACTTCTCCAACATCTTGGCAGTTTTAGATCCTATGGCTCCACGCCGACTGCTCCTGGCTTGTCACTATGACTCAAAGATGGCGGGTTCACATGACCCCAAGCAGGTGTTTTTGGGGGCTACTGACTCAGCTGTGTCATGTGCCATGATACTGGAGCTCGTCACTGCACTAGACATACACCTGAAAAAGCTTAAACTGCAGGTGAGTTACTACACAGCAAAATCCCCAGTGCTGAAATCACTTTGTGGTGTATATTCGTATTCTCCTTGGCACAATGAACAATGCAGATGTTAATTAAACACAGTAGGTGTTAATTCAGGACTAGGGAGTTTTCTGTGTAGAGGTGTGAATATATAGACATTGTACATTGTTTCATCTGCAATAGCTGCTGCATACCTGAAATTACTAAAAAAATATATATCACATTAGAACCCAAGTCAGAAAATCTACATTCTGCATATAAAATCCTTATCAGTAATTCACAGGTCGTTTTTCTAAGGTAAACAGGAACATCTGATGCTTAAAAGAAAGTCTCTGTCAGAACTATGAATAGCCAGCTAGCTGCACTGCTCTAGAGTTACTGTTACTGGTACTGTCACCTAATATGTAATAGAGACTAGAACTCCAGCATTGTACCAATGTCATTGTTTTGCAAATCCACAGTTTCAGCCAATGCCCATTAGTTACATAAAACTTTGAGCATTTATCATTATACCAGCTATGATTTTACGTTATAAGGTGATAATGATCTGATTACCCCCCCCCCCCCCCCCCATTAGAGGATTACACTTTACTGATTAGATAGATAGGACAAAAGATAGTGCTTGTATTTAGTGTATACATTTTAAAAGAAAAAGTCACAGCTTTTGTCTGTTTCTCTTGTCTATAAAGAGTACTCCATTAACACTGCAGTTAGTCTTCCTTGATGGTGAAGAGGCGTTTGTGGAGAAGACCGCCACTGACTCCTTGTATGGTTCCCGTCATCTTGCTGAGCACATGTCCCATGTTGCACATCCTCCAGGCGCTGAAGACACCACCCTGCTGCATGCCATTGTAAGAGCTTTTTTGCAAGAGTGCTTGTGTGTGTGTGTGTGTGTGTGTGTGTGTGTGTGTGTGGTGACAGTACCAGAACGAACTGCCTTTGTCTTGTAGTTCTTATCATCTTCATGTAATAATGTATTGTTATCATGTTATTGGGATTGCCAGGATCTCTTTGTTCTATTGGACCTGATTGGTGCCCCAAGTCCTACGTTTGTTAACTATTTTGAGAATACAGCCCGTTGGTTTGAGCGTCTTATATCTGCAGGTAATGGATCAATCTAAATCTAACTGAGAACATTTAAATTGATTACCTTGCTAATTTATTCATAATGCTTTCATTTTTGCCATTCAGAAACAGCAATGGTATTACCATTCTATGAATGGTGTAAAGCTGTCTTTGATCCGTAATAAATCTCTTTGTAAAGAGGGGCCATATTTAAGCATTTTGACTAGCATTTTGACTAGGTAGTAGTAATACTACATTCAGTCATTTACAAAGATTTATTTACTAAACTTAATGATCAATTAGCATTTTATTCTGAGGAGGCCGTGTTCCTATCTGTCTTCAAGAAAAGAGACTCCATAAGCTGGGCCTCCTCTCTTCTCACTCCACTGAGCAGACCTACTTCAAGAAGGACATCATCATGGCTCCAGTAGAAGATGCTCATACTCCATTCCTTCAGAGAGGTAAGGAATTAATAAAACAGTTTATACAGCTTAATTTATGGCCATTAAACCTTTGGCCCGAGAAGTTTTAGACTTATTTTCCCAAAGGGCTGAATATTTCCTTTAGTCTCACATTCTCTTTGGCTGTTTACTGCTAAATGCAGGAGTTCCAGCGCTACACATCATTGCTACACCCTTCCCGTCTTATTGGCACACCGTGGACGACACTGCGGACAAGGTCCACAGTGATACTGTGGAGGATCTCACCAAAGTTCTGGTGGTCTTTCTAGTGGAATATCTTGGACTGTAGAATACCATTACATCCCTCATTACGACCGTTCCACTGCTATCATGGCACCCACCACAAGCAAAGGTTCAATGAGAAATGTGAATATGGGCGGACCTTTTTGTGACTGCATCTTAGGTTTGTTTTTGATGGGTTTGTGGCATTATATATGCAGTCATGTGGTATGGACAACAGAAGATGAACAGTTGTAATGTATAGTGCGTCCCACCAAATATCACAAGGGGTCAGATCCAATTCCCTTCGTGTTTTAAATGGATGATACTAATTCAGAATAAGCAATGGTCCAAGCCATGAATGATGCTATTGGTCAAGAGTTGTCTTAATACGTGTTTCCAGCCATCACTGATGTGTGAGCTGCTTTTCCAGGTTGAAAGCACTCAACAACTAATCAGCCAGTCATATCCCAAATATATTCCATAATTAATCATCTGGATTTCAGTCCATGCGCATCTGCTAGTGCCCTTGAATAATGACTAATAATGTTGGTGATATAGTGGCATACTTCAAAAATGCCACTCTACTATTTATTCCAGTACTTCTAGAATTTTTTGATCCAGCTTTCCAGCTTATGGGCTCCCATTTCTTTGATGTCCTTGAAATGCGGTTCACCAGTGCTTCAAGTTGTAAAACAGCACATTACAAAATCAATGCTGAAGATCAGAAAACCTATTTGGCATGTTAGCCATAAATTGACCTCTGACACTTATTGTCATGTTTATTTGGCATGTACCAAACACATGGCTTTTGTATTTCTATGCATTAAATTCTTGCATTAGATTATTTAGACACACTGATTTGATAAGCAGGAGATGGGTGTTAGTGTCACTGGATATAGTGAAGTAGGAAAGATAAGTTTCAAGCCTTCTGTACACTATGCCAGATTTAAATACTGCAAGTAGGTGCCATGTTTGGTATGTAAACAGTAATTTATACTACAGATTTCTAGATCAAATTGATCAGCTCTGTTAGCTAGATAAATAGGTTATGGATTTAATTTTGTGTGTCACAGTGGCATATTCCTGTCCCCTGAATGTTTTTGGGGGTGTGATGTCCTTCTCTTAGAGATTATTATAAGTGGCCACCATATATATAAGGTGCCTTTATTAATGGCTTCTGAAGTGAACAGGGTATTGTGTTAAGTGATGAAATCATGTTAAAAAGTAATGTTGTTAAACCAATGTGCCAAGACAGATGTTGGGCCCATGATAGGTCAACATCAAAGTAAGATGTGGAGAGTGGTAATGGTAAAAAATTTATTCCAATATCCCAGTGCTCTTGCAGGGCACTGAATGCACACGATACAATGCACTTAAATACTACACTATAATAACCTGCCTAAATGTGTAAGAATGTCTGCATAAAATATTTGCTGCCTTTCAGGAAACGTAATTTCCATTACCCTTCTGTCTTGAAACAGTATATCAGTATATGCTCTATCAGAGAAATCATAGCACCTGCACTGTGCTGCACTGTCACTTTCCTGCAGGCCTCTGTCCGCTGTCTAAATAATAGGCTATGCAATGTATAGACTACATTTTGCATTGAATGCTTTAAATGTATTTTTCAAGTAAAAGAAAACGTTTTAGTTTTGTCTTTGTCTTCTCTAATATTTCAGATGTATGGTAGATAAATGAGCTTTGTATGTGTTCTTGTCACAGACATGATCTACTGATTAGGCTATGCTCAAAATAATTAGGTTTTTTAAAGGAAAACACATAGGCCATGGACATGGCCTGCACAGATTCAGGTTTTTCCCTGGTATAACAAACCTGATATAACTCATGAAATGTTTGATAAAATGGGGAAGCTCTGCTAGAAGAGGCAAAACCTAAAAATGTCTAGGGCTGGAGGGATCCAGTACTGGTGAAAACCCCTTACACGATAATAAGAATGCATGTATACAGTCAGGACACTAGAGGGCGGTAAACAGCAGGGAAAGCGGTAGGTCATGCCGAAGAAAACAAGGTCAAGTAGAAAACTGGTAGCTTAGCTGGCTAGCTAACTATCTAGAGTTCGGATTGCTTATTAAGTCATGTAGCTATATATTAAAACTTGCACTATCGATAGTCAAGACGAATACCAACATCTCAGTCTCAACGGTAAAGTATATAGGTTACTCATTTACGTGGGTTTTGCAAGCTAAATATGCCGTAGCATGTAATTTCATAAGTACCTAGTATACTAACTAGCTACATGCACATTAATTAGTATCTAGTGGGCTCTTTGATAAGTAATGACTATCCATTAGCTGTTAAAATGTCGGGACGTCATAGAATTAAATCATATTTTCCAACGCTACATCTAGATAAACCTTTTGAATGAACAAACACGGACAAGTCAGAGAGCCTCTGGTCCTTTTCCACCGCACCCTGTCACTCAAGCTGACCCTCCTGTTTGTAGGTTGTCCTTACCGCGCATGCGCCTCGCCATGGCGCGTCACAGCAAACTGCAGAAGCAGGTGTTATCACTGTACCGCCAGTTCCTGCGCGCTGGACGAGACAAGCCGAGCTTTATACCGAGGATACGTGAGGAATTCCGCGCAAATTCCACTTTAAAAAAGTCGGATGTCATGCATATAGAATATATTTATCGGCGTGCCCAAAGACAACTGGAACAGCTTAAGGATGTAAACACGAAACAACTGGGATTCTTTTGCAAGCATACGGAGGACAGCTGATTGTTGCTTCTTTTGCAAGCATACACAGGACAGAGGATTGTTGCCCATTTGGGAAGTAAACGGACAGACATTTATGTGATGCGGGGAGGGATATGTATCAGTAAATCCGTTTAAAATAAAATAAATGTGTGTACTTGTCTGTAGACTTTTTTTTTTTTTAACCACTGGCTTATTCTACTGCCAGAAATGGTGCACTTACTCACACACAAAACCTATACAAAGGAAAATTATGACTCCCAAGGATTAGTCAATTGTTTGTTGTTTATTGGCTTTTTTTGTTACATGCAATGTTTGACAAGAAATCTAAAGACGAGTATCATAAAACATGGATGGATGGAACATACAGGAATCTGTAACTAAGTATCATAAAACAATGTTATTAAATAGAGAGATTGGACTTTGCATTGAAAACTGCAATAGAGCTTTGAGGTTCCTCAGTGAGCAAATACAATTCTGACAGACCCATCACACCAAGGACTGCAATAATAATAAAGATCTAAGTAAGTAAGTAAAATTTTATTTATAGAGCACCTCTCAAGATAAAAATCACAAGGTGCTTTACAGGATAAAAGAGAAAAAACAATAGTAAAACAATATCTATATGTATATAAAAAATATAAGAAAAAACTAAACAAATGCAAGCCTAAAAAGATACGTTTTTAACATTTTTTTAAAAGACATCACCGAATCTGCAGTTCTTATAGGCAAAGGAATAGAGTTCCAGAGACGGGGAGATGCTGTTGCAAACGCTCTATCACCTTTAGTTTTCAATCTTGTGTGTGGTATGGCCAGTAAAAATGTATCACCTGATCTCATAGACCTAGGGGGAGTATACTCATGCAATAGTTCACTGATGTAACTTGGGGCTTGACCATGTAAACTTTTGTATGTCAGGACCAGAATCTTGTATTGTATTCTTAATTTAATGGGGAGCCAGTGCAGTTGTGCGAGTAAAGGTGTAACATGACAGTATTTTGATGATTTAGTTAGAAGCCTCTAATATTGTGTGCTTGTGGGTCAGTAAATCAAAATATATTTGTATAGCGCTTTTCACAAGTACAGTACAGTACTTTTTTCACAGTACAGTGAGTCTGGTGTACCAAGTGTCCTCAGATGTTCTAGACTGGATTGAGATTGGGTGAGCTGGCAGGCCAGGAGAGTACACTCATTATGTACTCATGATCTGCTGGGGTTGCCAAGTACCGTTTGGCATGCAGCTGTATAAATGGTCCAAGAACATGCCATGATAACATCCCCCAGACACGCACACGGTCACCACCACCCTGTCTTTGACTCTTAGAGGTGGTTCTCGTGCATTTAGCAGCACAAACCGGGGTTCCTTCGAGAAGGCAGAGCTCCATTTGCGGTACTCCCAATGTTGATGATGATGAACCTTGGTGCTTTAACCACAAGTCTGCTTCACAGACTTAACAGTGATTGCTCAGCGATGACTGACCCTTTCCTCGTTGTTCCAGTGTTCATTCCAGACGTTAACTGGAAAACTGTGGCACATTGATTGTTCTATACCACTCACCATAGTGGTCATTCCCCTCTGGCATTAGTGGCCCATATGGAACACTGAACAATATACAATGTTAAGTGAAGATTGAAGGGATCACGTCTGACACCTGTCTGATAACTGATACCTCATTTGTTTTGGACATTTTTTTTATGTGTCAATAGTTTTTGTACCAACCTGTTTTGTATCAGTCTTTCTTTTTTTTCTTTTTTTTCACAGGTCAAAGGTGAAATAAAACGTATTTTTTTGAAGCACTGACTTGGCATAACCACAAGGGGGCACTAATGTTTAAACTATACAAGACGAAAGCAGCCGACGTAAACAGGAAGTTAAAGGGTGATTGGGTAAGTGAACGGTTATGGCGATTTAGCGTTATGGCTGTATGTAGAAAAACAATGGTTTTAATTATTTTGCTCTCACTGTCAGATGAGGCAGTATGACTATGTAATGTCTGCTTTAGTAATTTATTATTTCAAACAGAAAATATGGCGGATCCGAGAAGGGAGAACTCGAACAATGCGATGTCAGATGCTCAGTTAGTGCAGCAGGTTGGTCAACTAACAGCTTGATGCAAACCTACATAGCTCATTACCTTCCTCATAACGTCGTTCAACCTACTAATAACAATAAAATACAGCTTCCTAGGCCTACTAAACTATTATACATGTTCCTAACTGAATATTCTCAACGTAAACACAAACACTACCACATGATGTTTCTATGCGTTACATAAGTGGGTGTGATTGTTGGTCTTTAACTGTGTAGCTATATATATATTTTTTGTGAATTGCAGTTAGCTCTACTTGGCTGGCTCAAGACTGACAGTGTAGAGTGTAAAGAATTCCTGACTGCTGTTACTGGCATGCAAGTGGCACGGGAAGTACTCAATAGACTATCTGGCCAAGGAAAAGTGGATGCTTATAGGGTAAGGCATTATTGAATTTTACTCTAATTTAGATTAATTATGTTGATTCTAATAATAAGTAATACATTCAGAAGATCAGAAACTGTAGAGAGAATTACTTTAGTAGTATATGTATAACTTCTCTGTGCATAAGAGCACACTATTACAGTCCTGAAGATAAAGATCACTTTTTTGTATGTATGCATTTACAGAAAGAATGTATTCAAAATGTGGCTGAGTTTGTGAGGAGGAATCCCAGAGCCTCTCAACAGCAGTTGAACGAAGCAGTTGAGAAGAATGTGCTTCTGTTTGCTTCAAGAGTGCAGGCCTTAGACCGTACCCCTCTCCTCTGAATGTTCGGCCGTCAAGTACGACCTTGAATTCTGACCTGTGTCTAATTTTACCACCCATCTTCTCATTATTTTACTTGTTGTTTTTTAACACCTCCTTTAATAATATCCTTTAATAATAATGTAATTTTCATTGTTTTTGACATTTATACTTAAATTACCATCACCTCTTTTTAAATTACACTTGGTATATTGATGATGTAGTGGATTAATTAAATAAACAGTTGAGTGGAATAAGTGGAAGGTCTTTGTGTCTTTTAATTTTGTTTGCACTTGAAAGTTTCCATGTATTTATTGGCCCTACAAAATGGCTTAATTTTGATTAAGCTTATTCTTCACAAAGAATGATTCAGTTTTGTATGTCCAGAATTTGTGCACACAAGTCTTAAAAGGAGAGAAAGGCACAGGAAGAGTAGGAAGAGAAGGAGGGAGAATAAACTGTGGGAGATTATAATAAGCTTCGGGTCCATCATTGTGTTCATCAAACAACACCTGCAATGAATCCCATTATGGAGATTCACATTCACAAGACCCCTTGATGACTTTAAAGGCAGTGTTGCGTGTTCTGTCCAAGCCGTTGATTAGTAACTGTGCTTTTGAAGTAATTAGAAATGCATCTGCTGCTTGGCAATTGTACTAAGGGATTATATATAACTCTGAGAAACAGGAATAAATATGCTCATATAGGATATGATGCTCTGTTGATATAGCATCTCAGCTGCACCTGGGCACTTGTATGTGATAGACAGTAGTCTAATGGTGGGGGGTGGGGGGGTCACTGTCTTGTGAGCTGCCCCCAAAGATGAAAGGCAATAGGTGACTGGTCAGAGAGAACAAAGCAATGCAGTCTCAGCTAGTCTACCATCTGAACACAATAGAGGAAGAACAGCACTCTATATTTGGGTGTATTTCAGCCTGGAAGCATCAAACAAAGCAATGTCTTTATGTCAGGAAAGTAAGAGAGAGAACAAAGCCTGATCTTGCACCCTCCTTCCTAAGTATACAGTTGCAATTAATATAAAATCATGGAACACATTGGCTTTTGGTAGAGAATGCTATGAACAAATTTTTTCAATGGAAATAGCCTACATCAGAAGTGATCTCCTTACGGAGATGATTTTCAAGTCCCTCCTTCCACGACACAATTTCAATTTAGACAAAAAATACAATTAACGGCTAGTGCTTATGCAACATTTATTAATTTCATTGCATTTCTGAGGTTTGACTTGTGAGTCAGTATCAATTTCATACCAATCAACCTGATTGAAAATAATAGAAAAAAAAGAAAAAAAAATTCTATATGTAAATAACGTTTATGTTGCTCAAGTACAATATCCATTGATGGAACTGAATTCATTCATTTTCCTCGTTTCTAAAACAAACAAAATACTGTTTTTATTGTCTGTGAAGATAGAAAAATGATTACACGTTAGAAGACAGGATGCAGTCTTTAAATCTTTGCAAATTGCAGCAATCATGCCACAGTTACCACCCATCCCTCCGTGTGACTGCCTCTCCCTGTGGCTTCACTTGTGCTGTCCTCCACTTCAGTAGATTACTGTGAAGACACAGAGCTATCACCATTCAAGAAGGCCGGTGTCGGACTGGAAAGATAGCTTCTTTAAAAAAAAAACTGCCGGATCAAACCCAGTGATAGCACAGAGGATAATCAGTAGGTCGCCGTTTCCTGCGATCCGTCTAATCGATACGTGGACGTTAACTCAGGTCGTGTAGGTAGGTTGCGTTTTATCTCCATAAACGTATCGTGGAAAGTTTCCTCAGGTTCCGTCAAAAGTACCTGTGACTGTTTGCATGTACAACTAAAAGTTATTTCCTTCTAATACATTTTATGCTCCTGATAATCTATAACTGTTCAAACTAATATTAACATTTTTATAATCGAATAACTATATAGTACGTTATTACGCTAATTACTAGAATAGTCAAATATTTATTTAAGAAGCATCATCAAAAAGCATCTATATCATCGACCTATAGCAAGCAGCCTATGTCTTTATTATTCACGCGAACTCACGCAAGCGTGTGATAATTATTCGATAATGATGATTCGACATACAAATGTTTTTAATAGATATTACAGGATGTGCTGTCCCATTCAATACTTTTATTACTTAATTTTAGGGATGTGTGAGCAAGAGCCGGATTGTTCATCAAGACCGTATTACCATAACCGACTCCTTATGTGTAACGGAGACTTGGACACTACTATGGGGAAAGATAGCAGTCTGGAGTTGGCCTGCATACTGTACCATGCTTCGCAGAACGGCGTATCCTAAAGCTGTAGTCTCTCCACATTATTTTTTTGCATCCCTATTGTTTTTTTATATATATATATATATCATCCTCTCGTCCTTACATTAAAAGGAAGTAATGTGCTTTAGAATTCATTAAAATGCAGAATGCATTTGTGGACCGACTTTCTGATTCATGTATTATTTGGCAAAGTAGCCCTGTCCAGTGTCTCTTAAGTCATCTATAAGTCCATGCATGTAAGCTTTTTGCTTGAAGGCAAGCTTTCTGTGGTGTTGGATGTGTGTGTGTGTGTGTGTGTGTGTGTGTGTCTATATGTGTGTGCTCTTTATGGCTGTATGAATTTGCTTGTCCATGTGACTTCCCGCTGGTGTGTAAGCCATGCCTCGTAGACCAGACGTCAGCGGCAGCTGTTGCTTCCCGCTGCACCTGAATGAGGACAATGCTCGCTTTGGCCTGCTGGCGGCGCTCATCCTGCTCTACCTGCTATGCGGGGCGCTGGTGTTCTCCGCCCTGGAGCGCCCGTCTGAGCTGCGGGCACACCGCCGCTGGGAAGAACGACTGGCCAACTTCACCCGGCACCATGGGCTGAGTGTGGAGAGTCTGGAGGCTCTGTTGAGGCACTATGAGGAGGCCGTTGTCACTGGCGTTCGTGTAGACACGCTGAGGCCCCGCTGGGACTTCTCTGGTGCTTTCTACTTTGTTGGAACGGTTGTTTCCACAATAGGTGAGTCTTGCAGCAAGGACATTTAGTTTTAGAATTACGTTCTACGGAAAGGTTCTGGTTTGGTTTTTAAGTTATTCATTCATTTAGTGTCTTCTTTTAAATTCCCTTTATGTCTAATGTGTTCTAAGGTAGATAATTACACTCCATCCATCCATTTTCTATGCAAAGAGGCCCAGGTTTCCCTCTCCCCAGCTCTTCTGGGATGATACAGAGACGTTCCCAGGACAGCTGAGAGATATAATCTCTTCAGCGTGTCCTGGGTCTTGCCCGGGGTCTCGTCCCAGTTGGCCATGCCCGGAGCACCTCAGCAGGGAGGCGCACAGGTGGCATCTGGACCAGATGCCCGAACCACCTCACCTGGCGTCTCTACTCCGAGCATCTCCTGGATGACTGTACTCTTATCTCTAAGGCAGAGCCCAGACACCCTGCAGAGCAAACTCATTTCAGCCACTTGTATCTCATTCTTTCGGTTCTCCACATGAATTCACAGGCCACTTTATTATGAGTTAAAGAATGAATGACGTTACACACATATAGTGCCTTTACACTCAACACACAGCTTTTGCATCCAGTCAACAGATTGGTGACCTACCGGTCTTATAAAAGTACAATTTTAGACTTTAGCACCTCTATTACCATGCAAAATATTAGCTACCTTCCACCCCATTTATCACTTGTAATTTTCAGACTGGATATTTCTATTGAGATATTTCTATTTCTATTGAGCCTAACTCCCAAAGTGACATTTACACTTGACATGACACTTTGTGTTGTGCTGGGTATCAGGCACAAGAGTGCTGTGGCGTTTATGAATAAGTGTCAGTGTGACTGCTGTGTTGAGAGTTGCTGTTATGATTCAGACAACCGCTGTCCTGTGGTCAGTAATCATCCAAAGTGATCATCACTATCATGGCTATCACAAACCATGTTTGGAAACTTTAGATTCTCTAAATGTACACATACAGTGTGTTCCTAATAAATGAACAGATTTTAATGGGTGGTTAGTGTAGTTTCAGATTAGGTCGTAGTTGTCAAACTTTTTTAGTGTCTGTCCTTTGCTATCTTGCACAACCCCTGCCTTTAATATTACTTCTCAAATAAATACGCTTTTGAATATCCGAAAACACCAGCGTTTCTATCCATCACTTCTCTATAGGCTTTGGCATGACCACACCTGCCACAGTCGGTGGCAAAGTCTTTTTGATCTTCTACGGCCTCATCGGCTGTGCCGCCACGATCCTCTTCTTCAACCTCTTCCTGGAGCGCATCATCACCATGCTGGCGTACATCATGCGCTGGTGCCACGAGCGGCAGGTGCGGCGGGCGGGCGGTACCGGCGAGGACGCGCGCGGTGGCGACGACAGCCTGGAGGGCTGGAAGCCGTCGGTCTATTACGTGATGCTGATCCTGGGCGTGGCCGCGCTTCTGATCGCCTGCTGCGCCTCGGCTCTCTACTCCGCCATGGAGGACTGGGACTACTTCGACTCCCTCTACTTCTGCTTCGTGGCCTTCAGCACCATCGGCTTCGGGGATCTGGTGAGCAGCCAGCGTGCGCGTTACGAGGCCATGGAGGCCTATCGCCTGGGCAACTGCCTCTTCATCCTCATGGGCGTGTGCTGCATATATTCGCTCTTCAACGTCATCTCCATCATCATCAAGCAGACGCTGAACTGGATCCTGGCCAGGCTGGACTGCGACCAGGCAAAGTGTCCCTGCCGCGGACGCGTCTACAGGAGACAGAGCCCCACCTGCTGCTGCTGCCCCTGTCTGCCTGGCCGGAGGCCTGGCCTACTGCCCCCGGCTGGACGGCCTCGCCAGAGGGCGCCGAAGCGCAACGCCGTGCACCCGGCCACGACGGCCGCTGAGGGGGCGAGGAAGCAGCGCTTCACAAATGCGTCAGTGGAAACAGTGTGTGACAGTGAGACCGAGGCTGGCCCGGGCCCAGATGGAGGTTATCTGACAGGGCGCAGACTGTCTGGGGAGATGATCTCTGTCAATGACTTTATGGCCAACAAGGTTTCTCTAGCGATTCTTCAGAAGCAGCTCTCTGAGACTGCTCATGGAAACCCAAGACAGAGCCACGTTCGACAGAATGGCTTCTCTGGAGGAGTGGGAGCCTTTGCGATCATGAATAACCGCCTTCAAGAGACCAGTGTTGACAGGTAGTTTATTATCTAGAAAGAAAACTAAGATGATTGTGTCCAGTATTGGCCAAAATAGTTTTGGGATCAGAATTTCTTACTACATATAAATGCCAACTGAATGGGCAGCAGAAAGGAAAGAAATCTCTATTTAATGATCATTCAATGTACAAATTTTGGGATTTGTAATCAAGAATAGATCTAAAGAACATAATAATTTGGACTACATGTCCTAAACATTGCCAAAGTGCAGTAGTTAATTCATAGAATCAGATAGAGGCAGGCGGTGTTAAACGAGCACGGTGCTAAGTTATGCATGAATGGCTATCCTCTGTAGGGGAGACCAGAGTCCAAGTTTCACATCTGCTCTGAGAGGAAATGTAACAGACTGAGCCATTTCAATTGTGTCAGCTCATCTAAGAGTCACTCTGAAAAGCTGAAGTGATTGGCTTATGTGGTGAGCAATCAAGACTGGGCTTCAGGAGAGCTCCTTCAGGGACTCTTCAGGAAAACAGACTGATTTGTAAGAGCTGGCTAGCCGCTGCCCTGGCACTCTCGGTAGAAGCACCACACACGGAAAAGACGACAAGTATCGAGTCATTTAATGACTCTTTATACGGCATCATTTAACGGAAGCTGTCAGTGATAGTAGCATAAGTGTTCCCCTAAAAACAATTTAACTGAAGTGAATACAAATATTTTTGGATGTAGCTTTTAACAGCAGTGAATTGCTAACCACAATGACTGGGGCTGACAGTGAATTACTCATATTCCTATTATTCTGATGGAAACGCTTTTTGGACCAAGCACCTCTATATTCACATGTTACTTCTATTAAAATATAAATAAAAATCTGTATGTACTGCATCAGTAGACAGATTGTATAAACATGAATCTATTGTAGATATGTTGTTCTGTAAATAAGTAGCTGCCTTACACTTGTGCTGAATCCTTGTTTTGACTTGTGTTATTTAACGGCTAATCATACCATTTACTAGGAATGACTCTGTGAAAGCCACACACACAAAAAATGCAACTATCAGCCATTTGCTTTAGTACATCTGAAAATTTTTAACATTAGACTGTGTACGCCCACAGTTTCCATTTATTTATTTATCCACCGTCTCACCATGAGGAGTGACGTACAAGAGCCGGTGAAGAGGCACGCGCCACCCCTCTGACGTCATCCTGAGAATGACCGTTGAGACTGTTGAGGTAGCGCACCCCCCCCCCAAAAAAAATACTTATATATTTTTCTTTAGTAGTTTTTCATTATTTATTTTATTAGAATCCCAGCTGGCTTCTGATCTTGGAGGGAGTTCACTGAATTCACACCCACAGACACGTCCTGTTCTCGATAGATAACTAGGTCAGATAGCTGCTGCTAATATTTGTTTCCAAGCTAATACAAGCTAAAGCTAACGGAGAACCTGTTGACAGGAAGCGCCTACCTAGCTTTACCTGTTGACTTTATATACCAGAGTGGCAACAGCAATAACATACTACTGAATTCGATAATATATGATTTCCGTTTAATAAATAAAACAGCAACACCATGTCGAGATAAAATCTCTCAGTAATGTTCACAAAATACCTTTCCGTTTAGGGACTACTTTTCCGTCCCTGTTCATCTTTCCAGATTACTTCCAATGTGGCTCATGAATTTGACAACTGCGTGAAGATATGCAAATGAATCACCTGTGCTATTTCGACCAATGGAACATTCCATCGGGGTTTAGGGTGACAGTTTTTTTTACCACCTGGCCAGGATCTTCGTTTAATTTTGGGGAACAGAAATATACGTCACCCTAGTAGGAAAGAAAACGTACCCGCACTATTATTTCTACAAGAAACGCTAGTAATGCTAGTATAGGACACTAGCATGTCTGCTACTGACTGATTGGTGAACTGAAGCTGGAGTAAAATAAATGCTATCGTCCTACTCTCTAAAACCCATTTGCTGCAAAAAAAGGAACACATTAAAAGAAAAACCTGGCTAAATTGTGAGAAACTATTTTACATTTTCATTTTAGCAGTTTCGCTCCATTCATTCACAGAGTGGCACTTCTCCTCTGTATAAATGATCTGGTTATAGATTAATAGTGCTATTAATCTGCCATTGACCAGTAACGGGATGTTGTTTCAAGCACGTTGTTCGCGCTCCTATAATCTGAGGAGTTACACTCTGCTGCCCTCTAGAGGCCAACTGTTCATAAAGCACACTGCATGTTCAGTTCTAATTCATTGATTCGCTTGTATAAATACACATAAACAATTGATTAATTGAAATTTAGTTTTTATGGCTGTTACAATTTTCACATTTGACTTAAATATTTTACATTTGTCTCAGTTGTTGCGCACACGTATGTAAGTTTATTAATTTATTACTGAAGCTTTAACCTTTAAATAAACACAAATATCAGTAAATAGGATGTGTAAAATATGCACAAAGTTCATTTCACATAACATTATACAATAATGAATTAATTCATTGAATAGACATCCGTTGTAAATTTTTTACAATGTTAATCTAATTTTAAAGAAGTCAGTAAGGCAGCACAATACAGATCATGCAAACATCAGATTACAGAAAAGGACAGTTGAAGAGCTCGAACAATCCTAGTGTTTGTCCATGTTGTAGGTCTGCATGTTCAGAAACCTCAAAGTGCTTTCTTAAAGAAATGGAAAAGATCAGAAAACTTCATTTTGGCTCTCTCATTTAGTCTGGCTTGGGAAATTCATTGGAAATTCGTTAGAAAATTATATGTGCAGTATGTCTTTAAAACTCAGAGGTTCTAAAGACTTGTTAAACTCACGTTTTTATACATTACCTGAGTATCGCTGTGTTCATTTCAAATAAATTTAGAAAATTGAGCAAATATTTCAGAACCTAATGAGTTGGAGAAAACGTAGCTAGTCAATATACAGTGTTCATGATCTTAAGAAGTTGCACAGCATTGCTTCTCTAAGTATTCATAAAGGAAAATGTGAGTGTGTTGGCGATTGACCACACATTCTTTTACTCATGCTGGTATGTTGATGTTAATAGAAATATATCTCTCCACCTGGAAATGACACAACATGTTAATGTGAATCTCTTATTAATAATAGTTTAGAAGATGAATCCTATGTAGAATCTGGAGAACCAAGTTCCTGAAAAATAATAATAATGTTATAATTGATTTATTTGACTGGAGATGTCCAGTGTCAAATAATGCACAAATATTGAAATTTGAAAGCCAGAGAGAAGGTTACCTGGGATAATCTAGCTCTGCGCGCTTCCTTTTGCTGATAGTAAGCAGAAATGATGCGGTTCCGTCTGCAAAATGCAAGGTGCTACAGTTAGGGGTGCGTACAAAATTTTCATGTATGATTTTTTGTTGCATCCTGGGTGATACTCGCTCCAGAGTCTTTAGAATGATCAATGCATAAGCAGTGATGTTTAAAAAGATGAAGCAAATTAATTTTTTGTTGCACACTGTGATGTTGGGGCTGTGTTTGGGAGCATGCTGATTTGCTAAGCAGAGGGACTCAGTCAAACAGCTGCAGTATCCGTGGGGGACTTGGACATCTCTCAGAAGTGTGCATGCTTGATGTTTGCTTACCTATTCCTCAAACTGTATTTGGAATCTCCCTCTTTCTCATTTTGTTCCTTTGTTTGTTTGTTTCTTTCTTTCTTTCTTTCTTTCTTTCTTTCTTTCTTTCTTTCTCTGTATCTCTGCTTTATTTTATGCATCCTTGGTGTAGGCACAATCCAGAGGGGTGGGAAACTGACTTACTTGCTTTGAAGGCCGCCCCCTGGTGGTAGTCCAGGTATCATTGTTGAAGCCAGCACAGTAAGGACTGACAGGAGATCAGGCTCGTCTCCTCTCCCACTCAGTTCCTCAAATATTTCTGTCCAGGAAGCATTCATGCAGGAAGAGTCACGTTTCAGGAATGAAGCAGAATTACATTTCACAATTACACCATTTGTTTAACTGTCAGAAACATTCTCATTAGAAATCAAATAACAAATACAGAATTATTTTAGCTCATTATTTCATGCTGACACCAGATATACAGGTAAAAAAGAGCCAAAATTAGGGATTATAGTTTTAGCAAAGAAAGTGTCTGAATATGAATATAGGTACTTTATTACACACCAGCAACTTTAGATTCCAGCAAGTCCTCTAATTCTGCCTCATGGTGCAGTGCCTCAGGTGACAGCTGGGGGGCGCCAGGGAAGCACACCAGAATGATGCTGATATTGTCAAGGCTTCCCTGGGAAAAAACAAAGGAGGCGGAATAGCGTCATGCAGTGAGAGAAGTTCAAGACACCCCCCCCCCCCTTCCAAAGGGTGTGCCTGTTCTTCAGTCTGATTTGACTTGTGAAGGAAGTGGTGTTGTTCATTTTGCTGTTCACATGTCATGATGTCATCATTCCTAATACACGTACATTTGACAAGAACCTTGGACACAGACTGACTCCAGTGTTGTTTGATGTTTGATTTATAATGCAATGCATGGATGAAAAAGCCAAGGAATGTGTTTTGGGGAGTTAGTATATGCCAACGAGACAACCCATTGCAAGGTTTGTCATCCTATGGGCAACAGCTTAGTGTTTGACATTACAGTTACGTCATAAGCAGTGTTATTTTAGCAGTGTGGTAATAGTATTATCCTGTCACTTGGCAAGAAGCATGTCCGTAGGTTACCACCTCTGAAATGTTTAATGAGGTAGTGACTCACATGCAGGTGTTTTGAGAGTTGGTGAGATGCTAAGTTAAATGTTCTAATCCTCTCACCCTGAGGCTAAAATTAGATCCTCCATTTGCAGCTTAGAGGTTGAACGCTGTGTTGCTATAAACTGGTGGCACTGTCACGACAAAATGAGACTCAGAAATAAGGGAAGGCAGTGATATTTTCAGGTCAGTGCACATCTCTCTCCTATATCCTCTCACAGGCAGGCTGTTAGCCTCCTCTTGCATAACAGTTCAGCTGAAACCAGCATAAGACATCATAGACGAAGTCTGGTGCCCAGGAGTTGAGAAGAAGCATGTGTGAAAGTGTGTGTGTGTGTTTGTGTGTGTATGTGTGTGTGTGTGTGTGTGTGTGTGTGTGTGTGTGTGTGTGTGTGTGTGTGTGTGTGTGTGTGTGTGTGTGTGCGTGCATGTGTGTGTGCGTGCGCGTGCGTGCATGAGTGTTCAGACACCTGTCGTGTTCTAAATACAGTCTTGCCAACAAACAATGAACCATGGTGTTGCTTGTGGATCTTGAGGTTTCTAAATGCATCTATTAGCAATATCCCACAAGAGCCAGCTAGTGCCAGTGCTTGAGTGTGAAACAGAAGCCTTGTGGGAGTCATCCATTATTTACAGAGAGGCTTCATTAACCAATCTTTAATACAGATTTAAATGGCTAGGAGTTTTTTGAGTAACAGCCTTTCAGTAGTCTACGATGCACCACTCATATCAGCTGTGGTCTTACCTTATAGAGGCAGAGTTCGATGACCTGGGAGCACACCTCCCGCAGGTCCGTGCACACTTGCAGTCGGTTTCGTACGAACGCACACAACTCGTCATTGCTGACCGTGTCCCACACGCCATCGCAGGCCAGCACGATGAACTCGTCGGCAGGGGAGCGTTCCACGGCCGAGATCTCCGGCTCGGGTGAGACCATCTGCTCGGAGGGGGGGCGCCATTCTGCCGCCTTGTAGCTGAAGTCACCCAGGGCCCGGGAGACGGCCAGGGAGCCGTTGACTCGCTGAAGGGTCACCGAGCCGCCAGCGCCTTCGATGCGCTCCCTCTCCCCGGGGCTGAAGGGCTTGTGGTCCTCGGTGGAGAAGGCCACGCCGCCCGCCCGGCAGAGGACGGCCCGAGAGTCGCCGCAGTTGGCAAAGTAGAAGTGTCGTGGGGTGATGAGCGTGGAGACCACGGTGGTACCACCTCGCTCCCAGCCCTCACGGCAGGCCATGGCATGCAGGTGTTTGTCCATGAGGAAGAAGCCCTCACGTATGCCCTCAGACACCTGCTCCATGTCCTCCTCCGCCCGGACCTTGCCTAGAAGAGACCACTCACATGAAGCATCATAACTGGTGTCCTATGTATGCCCCACAGGACTGTATCAAACTGTCTCTTCTTAAACCAAAATAACCCTTACATTATTTTCTCAGACTGCAGATAATAAATACATGTTAATATATTAATAATTACTGATAGATGCAGGAAATGTATTAGAAATCACTGCAGTACAGCAAATTATTTAGATTAGGAAAATAATTGGAATGAGTAGATCATTAAAGTTATAGTGCTGGTATGCCATTCATTCTTGTGATTTCTTACTACAGACCTAATCTTCGCAGATTAACAGATGCAGGAACTTTGCCCTCCCAGGTATTTACACTCTAGTGTAACTGTATTTTATGTTCTTTAGTGTAAGAATTGTAATAGTCTTCTAATATTTCAGGTCAGAGGTCTTTCTCATGAAGATCAATAGGCGTACAGTATCTTATCTCACGTCTCAACACTGCATCTGGATCAAGCTGAGCTGAAGGGCCTGCAGATGGAACAAGACGTTCTGCACGGGCATGAGAGAGTTCCTGACCCACCTGTGCCCAGTATGTGGTCCAGAAGGTTCCGAGAGCAGTGCTGGGCCACTGTGCTTCCGGCGTGGCCGTCGTACACGGCAAAAAATCCCCAGTGGGCCAGCTCTCCACCCAGCTGTGGAAAGCAGTTGTGGAAGTCCTCCATGTGGGCCCTCCAGCCCTGCATGCTGGCCAGGGCGTAGGCGAGGCCCCAGGAGGCGCTGCCCTCCTCCATGTACTTGTCCAGCACGGGGCGCTCCAGGTACGGGCTGGGGATGACTCCCTCCTCCTCGCCCACATCCTCCCCCTCGGCTAGTTCCCCCGCGCCTCCCCCGCGCCCGCCTTTGAAAAAGGAGGTGACCCGCTTCTCGGTCTCTTTCACCAGCTGCCGAACAAAAGCAGGCACCTCCACGCTCCCTTTCCTCGAGGTGCGCATGCCGTCTTTTGTCTCCGCTCCCACGTCTGAAGCCCCGGTGTCCCGCCTGTCTGGCCCGCTCTCAGCCCTTGCTCTAAATGCCGCTGCCTGCCTGGCTTTTTCCTTGGCTGTGTTCAGCCTTGCTGTCGAGGGCCTTCAGAGCATGATGGCCACAGGGGCTGGTCTTAGTCCTCTGAGCATCAGCAAAGAATGAAATCCAGGAGAGCCAACGTTACCCTTACTTAATCTACCCATCGCTGGGTGGCTTTTTGGATGTCTAAGCGATCTGCATTTTTCCCTGTGGTGTGCAAATGGCTGTAGTGCTGATTTCTTCCTGCTCTGTGTCTCAGTGCTGCTCCCTCTCTTCCAGCTGTCTCTCTGAACCTGTTATTTTCCTGTCATCCTTCTGATTGGCCGAGCTATTTCTGTGCTCCAATCCCCTCTCAGTGTACTCCTTCCTCCTTCTTGTTTTATACACGCATGCACAATCCTTCACACTGGCTCATTCTCTCTCTCTCTCTTTCTTTCTCACCCTCTTTCTCTCTCACACCATCTCTCTCTCTCTCTCTCTCTCTCTCTCTCTCTTTCATTCTCTCATATCCTCTGTCTCATGTTGCACCTCCTTTTGAACTCTCTCCATTATTGTGAACATCGATGACTTCGGATTACCAAGAATCCGCCATTACAGACACTGACATGTCACAATTTTGTAAAAGAGATAAATGTAGACAAAAAGCATGTTACTGTGATTCATGTGGAGTGTCATTTAGACAGATTATACCATTAGATAAATAAATACATTTATTAATAAACTCTGAATTACACAAAAAGCTGTTATTATGATTTACAGCATAAAGGATGTACTCTCATGGTAAATATTAGCCCTCTACAAGATGCTTTAAATCACACACTCATTCTTTCTTACAGAGCGATACAGAGCAGAGTCGAACACATTACTGCCATGAAGCAGAGAATTTGATAATTTCCCTAGAAGCTACTGATGGTTTGAATTACTTATACTTTAAATAAGATCCCCCTCTCTTAGTTTCACACTGAGGAAATGTCTAATGCTTTAATTCCATATTCATCTGCAAGGATATAGATGAATATGAATCAGTTGAGGAAGTTCAAGATGAAAAATAACTAGATGCATTTTAATGTTCCTGAAGTATTAATAGCTGACATTTTGACTTTTGCCAGCTTTGTCAAAACCTTATTTCTAGTCCTATTGATTAGGAAATAGTACTGCAATATAAGACAGGCTCTATAGAGACTCAGCACCTGTCTTGTCACTGACAAATGCTGATATCTCACTCTGAGCGACTGGGAAGGAGAGAGAGGTGTGGGCAAGGCAGGCTGTGTTTGTGCGTCTGTGTGTGTCTGTGAAGATGGGGTGTCCAAGTGGTTGGAGATATATAAATAGGTCAGACTGGCCCTTTCCTGCTGACGGCGCTGAGGTGGCCAAAAAAAGCCCATCGGGCTGGAGGAGTGCTGGGAGGAGAGGGGGTCTGGCGTGGACGCAGAAAACATGGCCAGCAAAGGTGAGGCACACAACCCCAGCCACGCTGAACGCGAGCTCTCTTTTAACCGCTTGGCTAGGCGGAGAACCGGGCGAGGAGCAGGGCTGAGAATAATGGTAGGAGCACGTGAACAGGCTTCTGCTAGCGTTCATGTAGTGTGTAGTGGACCCGCCGCTATACTGCTGACTGGTCAGATCATGACACCGGGCTTCCTTACCAGCTGAATGGATCTAATGGATGGATTACCTCTAGTACTGGACCTGTGCAGGACTCTAAGATACACCGGGCTGCTTTTTGAGGGTGATGTGTGAGTAGATGAGGTGAAACTGTTGCTCTGACTTGGGAGATTTCTGGGAGTGATTCCATCTGAACCGGCCATGTTAGGTTGAACTAAATGGCGTATCAGAGAGACCAGGGGTCTTGCTTCAGATTGCTCTGTTATACATAAGAGTTTCTGAAGGGTTGAGGTTTATCAGCTCTCCTCACCTCTGCACCTCTGTTCACCAAATTATTAGAAAATAGCAGCAGTTTCTGAGGATTCTACATGAAGGAAGGAGCTTCTCTATTATGTGTGTTTATCTAAGCTAATGAATTATAAGGACACCAGTCATTTGTAATAAAACTGTTCTATGTGACATAAGTCTTATTTAAGTAACTGCTACATAGTGTGCATAGTATTTTCATGGTTTTAATGGTGGCTCGTTCATTTGAATATTTCATGATAATGAATATTCCAAATGCAAATATGTTAACAAAAAACTTGCTATATACTGGAAACAAAGCGAAGAAAGAGAAAACTGTGTTAGAAATGTGATCTTCTTTCTCAAAAGATGCAGATTACAACAAACTGCTCATAGTCAGATACTAAAAGGTTTTGTGCTCCTTGCATCCCGGGCCAGTGGGCCGTGGGGTTTGGGCAGAGGCCTCTGTTCCCTCCCTTACCACACCCGGCACTTGGTCTCCCCCTCTCCTCTCTCCGCAGTGGTGGACCTGTTGTACTGGCGAGAAGTGCGGAAAACAGGCCTGGTGTTTACGGGGATGGTGGTGGGCTTGGCCTGCCTCTTCCAGGTCAGCGTAATCTCATTGCTGTCCAACCTGGCTCTAGGCCTCATGACCTTCACACTCACCTTGCGTCTCTTCTACAAAGCCATGGAGCTGGTACGCTTCTGTGACAGAGAGCATCCCTTCCAGTAAGTCGTTTAAGGATTTCAGCCACGTTCCTTCAGATTAATTTCAACTTAAACCTAAGATCTATTGTGTTTTTTCATGAACAAAGAACAGCAAGTCAAGGATTTTAGCTTGTTGGGGAAATGAAACAGACATCCTGGTGAGGACACACCGTATATTCCTATATATTGTATTATGTAAAAGGTCGTATTTGGACGAGGACAGCACTCTGACTGATGAAGACACAATCCGTGTGGTGGAGAAGATTGTTCTCCTGATCGCGACTCTCATCACTGAGCTAAAGAGACTCTTCTTCATTGACAGTATTATGGACTCCCTGAAGGTGTGAGCATGAGTTCATGGATTTAAAAAACATTGTTTACTTGCAGCAGGTGAACCTCTTGTAAAATACAGAGGAGAAAACTTGTAAATGTACACAATTTACAATTCTATCATCTTCCTTAATTGCCAAAGGCAATATTGTAACATCACCACATTTGGTAGAATTTGTATATTCTCATGAAACAGAAAGAATATAATACACATTTGTCAGACTGTATATATCAGATGGCATGTACCAAACACATCGAGAGGGATATTTAAGTGCATAAAGCAAAGCATTGTTTGTTTTTATAGTTTATTGGGCTGCTGTACCTGTTGACCTATGTGGGAGTCCAAACCAATGGTCTGACACTTATGATTTCTGGTAAGAGCCATTAATTATATATCCATTTACCAACCATTTTATAGACCTGCCTCTCATGCAGGGCCAGCTTTTCACTCATCTGTCTTAAACCATGGGAAACACTTCACTTTCTTTCTACTTATAACAGGTGTAATTTGTGTTTTTTCTCTGCCTCTGGCATACAAACTTCAACAGGTAAGACATAAAGTTTCAAGGTAATTAGATTATTAATAATTTGTGGATTCACACTGTTCCTGACCTACCAATCTTTCTTTATAACAGGAGCGGATCGACAAGCTCATCAATGCTGTCAAGTTGCTGGTGGATAAAAGCAAAGAGTTGTAAGCCCTTGATATTTTCATGTTCCAAAAATGAGCAAATGATCTAAATTCCATATTTTGTTCTTGAATGAACAGTGTAACCCATTTATTCTCACAAGTTATCTACTGTCAGATTGAAAGTCCTATAGTAGACTTCTAAATTATCTTTGCCCTCCAGAATTGAGATTGTGGCAACTCTGGCCAAACCTGCACCGCCTCCAGCCCCTGCACCAAAGCCAAAACTCAAATCTAAGTGAGGAGGACGAAGGAGCAAGGTGTGGGAAAAAAGAAGAAGAGAGATACAGTCTTATTGCGTCCATATTGTTACTGTGCATTTGGGGCTCAGGTGGGTGTAGGATGGGAGATGGGGGATCGTTTGAGGTGCTGGGCTGTTTGTTTCTTAAATGTCTTATGGTGCTAGGAACGTATTCCCCTTTATTCCTAGATTTCAGCAGCTGGTCTCTAGAACTGAATCAGTTTCTGGCAAACAAACAAAAAAAAAACATCAAATGTTTGGGTGCATTCTCCATTTCACCCAAGATTTAAATTTGATTTACTGAATATCTAATTAAATCATATTTTTCACCTGGTGTTACTGTGACATGTTACTGTGTTATATTAGATACAATAATGTTATACTCTACACCAGGGGTACTCAACTGGCGGACCGCGGTCCGGATCCGGACCCGAACGCAGTCCTGTCCGGACCCAATCTCATTCCTGATTTACTGGATACGGACCAAAACAAAACCGTAGCATTTATTTCACGAGTGTTACGTTCGCCACCACCGCTCAACAACTTACGTTCGCCGCCAACATCACCACCCCCCCCCCCCCCCCGCTCAACAACTTACGTTCGCCACCCCCGCCCGCACCGGACCTCGGGTCACAGGTATCTGCCAAAATTGGACCGCGGACAATTTTAGTTGAGTACGCCTGCTCTACACTTACTGGCCACTTTATTAGCTACACATGTGCAGCTGCTCGTTAATGCAAATATCCAATCAGCCAATCACATAGTGGCAATTCAGTGCATTTAGGCATGTAGACATTGCCAAGAATGGGGAGGAAAATTATTTGAGTGACTTTGAATATGGTATGGTTGTTGGGGAGAGATGGGGTGGTCTGAGCATTTCAAAAACTGCTGATCTATTGAGTTTGTTTCACATACAATCGTTTCTAGGCTTTACAGAGAATGGACCTGAAAAGAGAAAAGATTATATAAAGGCAAAAGTAGTTCAACCAACTGTTACAAACAAGGTGTGCAGAAGAGCATGTCTGAACAAACACACTGAACCTTGAAGTAGAAGACCACACTGTGTGTCGCTTCCGTCAGCTAAAAATAGGCAAATGAAACTACAATTCACTCAGGCTCACTAAAATTGGGACAATAGAAGACTAATGGATCTAAAGATTACCTGGTCTAATGTACCAGTCTCTGCGGAAACATTCGGATGGTGGGGCCAGAATTGTATCAACATTTCAGGCTGGTGGAGGTATAATTTTTTTTGGCACATTTCGAGCCACTTAATACCAACTGACCATCATTTAAAGGCCACAGCCTAGAGTATTGTTGCTGACCATGTCCGTCTGGATATGTCCATAGTGATACGGGATAATATCCTCAGGATAAAATGGCATGACACAAAGCTCAAATCACCTCAAAATGATTTCTTGAACATTTTTTTGTACAGTTCACTGTACTCAAATGGCCACTACAGACACCAGATCTCAATCCAAAAGATGACCTTTGGGATGGTTCATACCATGGACGTGTAACCAACAAATCTGCAGCACCTGTAGTGAAGACAAGATGTCAATATAGACCAAAATCTCAGAGGAATGTTTCCAGTACCTTGTTGCATTTATGCAAACGAAGAATTAAGGAAGGTCTGAAGGAAGTCCAACTCTGTACTATTATGGTGCTATACCCAATAAAGTGACCGGTGAATATGTGTGTTAAACACAAAAGCCAATTGACATATGTAGGTCTACTTTGACCATCACCAGCACTTGACATTAAAGTTCCCTTGTGAATTTTGTACTCATGAGTGTTATTAGAATATTTCTCTCTTTAGCAAAATGCATATAGTTAAATCAAAGTCAAACCAATACCATTTCCGTGAACAATTTTGTTTAATCAGATATGATGAACCTCCACAGTCCCTATCGGTTTTGTCCACTAGAGGGGGCACACATACAATTTTTGTTACGATTACCTTCTGACAATTTGGAGTTAAAAAGTAATCCATGGGTTTTTTTTCTTTATACAGGATGAATGCGTTTGCATTCCCATGATCAACAGGGTCATCACATAAAGGGAAGGAAAGACAACATAAAAGTCCTTTTCATAATTCCAAACATTGCCTCCACATATGGTTTGAAAAAGGACAACAGCACAAAGGCATCCAAGAATGACAGATTAGAAATAAAATATGAAAATATGTGGATGATTCAATCACTTCTGCAAAACCAATTCAAGACATATTTTTACATGATGTCACAAAGCTGTATTTCTCTTTCTGCTTACTGGCCTGACCTCAGCTAAATCTAATTGTGTTGTGTGGATTTCATTTGCGTGCCATTAGCATCCATGTTTTGTGGTAAACGGACAGTTGTTAAGGATACTTCATCGTTTAATAGAAACATTCAGCACTCAGAGTCAGCATTTCAAAAAGACAACTTTGCAAAATTAGTTCCAGTTTAAATAAAATTAGTACCTTGGATTAAGTCTATTTTCCATATATATGTACTTGTGTCTGACTGTCATCATGTCATACTGGTTGGCATCAAAGACTGCACAAAGAACCGTTATATCATTACTGTGTGGCACCAGTGTGGCAAAGGGACAGGTGTTTTTTCTACCTCCTAGTTCATTAACTAATTCCACTGCCACAAACAATAATGTTTCAAAGAACATTGTATATGGATTGCTTTGTCTGAATATATGTCTGAATATGTTCAAATATGTGCAAACTCTCAACATGTTTTGACAAAAATTTCTAACTGCCCTTGATTATCCCTCAGACTAAACTTTTTCATTGCAACTTTGAGTGACTTTTAATTTCCATTGATTTAATGGGTGAAAAGGTGAGAAGGCTGATGCAAGATTCTGGTCAGGCACTGTCTGACTGGACGGTGTCCAGGCTAAATTACCCCGGCTCCGGCTGAACAGATCCACAGTGAGCTAAATTGCCCTTGTCCAGGGTAGACTGGCCTCTCAGGACCAAATTTATGACAAGATTCCTGGCACACTATCACAAAAAAGACAAAAAAAAGATGAGAAAGGATGTACTCAGAAGACATTTTTATAGAAATTGTTCCCAGACAAAATGTAAAGATGCCATTTTTAGGAAGTGTTCCCAGACTAAATGTAAAGATGCCATTTTTAGAAAGTGTTCCCAGACTAAATGTAAAGATGCCATTTTTAGAAAGTGTTCCCAGACTAAATGTAAAAATGTCATTTTTAGAAAGTGTTCCCAGACTAAATGTAAAGACGGCATCTTTGGGAAATCTTCCCAGACTAAATGTAAAGACGGCATCTTTGGGAAGTCTTCCCAGATTAAATGTAAAAGGTAAGCTTTCATACACACTTTGTATGTATAATTCATTCATCACATCCATTCCATACATCAGTTTCTTGTAAACAACACAATGATTTTCATGCAACCATCAAAGAATAAGAATAACCATCCTCCATAAAAATAACCTTTCTGAAAGGGCAAGTAAAATCATATGTGTCATTTTAACAATGTGAACATCCCCTCAGATCATCATGCCAGCACTTCTGGGGGTTGTGGTTGGTTAGCAGAGCCAAAGGGTGAAATACTATGGGGAGTAGGTCAGCAGGAATGAGATCCACATCTAGTCCTTGAGCAGAAACATCCGTAGTGGGCTGAAGTAATGAGAAACAAACAAAATGGTGTTTACTCTATAAATGCTGGCATACATTCTTACACTAATGAGAATGTGTGTGTGTGTGTGTGTGTGTTTGTGCTCACATGCACACATGCGATTATCTCATCAGTTATAGTTCACAGTTATAGTTCATCACACAAGAATAATACAAAAAAACACCTCCTGGTGTATCTGTATGCACATGCAGTATGGAGATAAACAGGTGTTAATTTATATCTATAAACGCAGATAGAAATTAACACACACACACACACACACAAAGCAGCGTATTCTGTGTACAGATATAAATGAAGTTACACACAAATACACATACACAAAGCCAGTTGTGCCAGTTGCAGTTTAGCAAATCAATGCCTTGTAATATACATTAATTGAACAAGGTCAGTTGTAAAATTAACACAGGAGCACAATGAAGGCAATCTCAGCAGCATCACACTGTTGTTGGTGTGTGGTATTTTTACACACTGGCAGTGTGGTTTGCTAGATAAACTCTAACTGAGTTTTAGAAAAAGTGCTTCCACAGCATAAATACATAATACCATGGCCACTGCAAGGTGACCCCCCCCCACCACTCCCCTTTGATCAAAATCCACATAATAAAGATTCCCTGTGATGTAATGTGAGCACATTGTCAAATTTAATTAGTATGAATTTGACATCAAAGCAGTCGTTTCTCATTATTGATTGTGTAATGTATGCTTGTATTGCTACACATGTCTAATGATCCTGCAGTTCAATGATGCAGATTCAATGTATCCAAATTTAAGGTACTGAAGTGAGAACAATCTGATCATTCTGGGTTTAACAGTGGTTACTGTCTTCTACACAATGACTTAATTGCTCAGGACAATCAGTGAGTGTTTCTTTCACCCTAAGGTTCTGAATAGAAAATCCTTTATGCATAGGGCAATACAGATTTTATAAATCATTGTACAATAAAATTATTTTATGTACAATATGTGTGCATATGTGTGTGTGGGGTGAGAACATTTGAGAGTTGGATTTCCCTGGTTAGGGTTCTCTCCAAGGGTTATCTGACTGCATCAGCTTTATCCATTTGAGAATGTAGTTGATTAGCAAAGAGATATTGTTGAAAACTGGCAGTTTGAAGGTCACCTGCATATTCTGTTGTGCCTTAAGCATAAATGTTAAATGTTCTTTTGTGTTTTTGTCCTTTTTCCTTCATTTATTAGGTGGCTGTTGGTATTGCTGCTTTTGTTCTATGTCCTTCTTATCAAAGACCTCATTCCATATATATTATTACAAAAAAGCACTATAGGTCCTCTAAATAGGAATGTGGTGGTGGGCAATGAAAATAAATGAATAAATAAAAATAACAAGGAGAATCTGATTGAACTAGATTTGTGGGCTGGCCGGGTGATTTCATACAGAAAGTTATTAATGTTCCATGGCCATGAACAGGGTCAGTCTCAGAGCTATCTTAACACATGCAAACACATGCATAAACACACACAGACACACATAGATATTATGCCCCATGCCCAATAACATCAGGATACCTTGATTCTCTGGCTTTAGTAAACCATGGCTTTCTTTCTCCCTCTCTTTCTCTCTCCGCCACCCCCCCCCATCTCTCCCATACACCCACCCACATGCACCATAACTCAAACCATACCAGATGCATCTTTAACAGTTTGTATTTTAGAGGCTGAGTTGTCTAGACATCCACTAACAAAGAATAATGCATGCTATTTTTGTGCTCCTGAAAAAAAATCTCTCATCATCCACAATGGAATAAAGGAGAATTGTGTTTAGAATCAAAACATGGATGAAACAGACGAGTACACGGGGTACGACTGCTCTGTGCTTAACCGTGTTTTGAAGAACATACATTTGCTCAATTGATAAAAGCGGACATTCACTCATGTGTCCTCCGACATGGTATTTAAGGCACTTCATTCATTCTTGTACACCTGTGTCTGCATGTAGAAGCAGGCACAGTACTGCTGATTCTTACACCTACTGACTCAATTCATATGGCCAAATTGCAGTCTGATTGTTTATTAGAGCTGTAACTGCAATCACATGTGTTTTTGCTGACAGGCCTTTGCTATTTTGCATTTTTGCTGACAAACTTATGCTATTTTCATAGGTGATTCTTCATCAGGATAGCAAGAGTATTATAGGAAGGTCTGGAGTTCTCAGTATCCTCTGGTATGCGCTATGGTGCATTGTCTCACATAGCCTACTGTATCTTGTCATGAATCAATACCTAAATGAATAACTAAAGTCTGCATCTATGTAATATTTCAGTAGAAATCAAGGAATGTTGTTCATCATGCTGGGACATCCACTTTATCTCAGTAGAATAAGGACCTCAGTGTAACTGAATATACCTGAATCTCTATTATGTTGAATTTATCCACTCAGTTGATTTGGGAATAGAAATTCTGATCCCTGAACATATATCTTCTATATGCTGACTGCTATATCTAATAGTATCTTAGTTCCACAGTATTTGGACACTAACCTGTTTTTGCTGGCATTCACACGGTAGATGACAAATCACTTTTGTAAGTCGCTCTGGATAAAAACATCTGTTAAATGCCATGAATGTAAAATATATACCCCATTAATGATCACACCTTAGCATCTGTAAGGTTCAGCAGACACTGTTGACCATGTGACTGGATGACATCAGCCGATACTAACACAGAGTGAATGACTTGCTAAACCGAAACATCCCTCACCCTACAAGTCCCAGCTTTTGTTATGCTCCACTCGGCAACCGCCTCTTTCTACAGGCGGACCATGGAGGGAATTACCTCACCTCTCCTTCACAGGGGAGGAGAGGGGTGGAGAACAGGGGTGGAGAAGAGGACAAGACTGTCACTGTGCCCTCCTCATCACAGCAGTAAATTCACACTGCTGGCCCGTGCTGATTGTTCGACCCATCGCAACCCTTCGCATCCTCCCCCCCCCCGGCCCCTCCGCTACCCCCGAACACCCGGCCCTGTCGGGGCTGTAAATCTGCCCCGGCTGCTTGTTTGGGACAATCCCAATAAACAGCTTAATGGGAGCAGAGGATGGCAGGTGTCCAAAATGGCTGCCTCCAAGTGGCTCCCCAGTGAGGCTCACATGGAGGAGAGAGAGAGAGAGAGAGAGAGAGAGAGAGAGAGAGAGAGAGAGAGAGAGAGGGGAGAAATCTTTAGAGGTATGGAGGAGGTTAAGAGCCAGATATCATTCCATTTCTAATAAAATTAAGCAACCTCTAGAATAATTGCCAAGGGGTGAGATATTTGGATATTCTTTGCCATACAGTACAACTCTACACTATTGACTCAGCAGATTACATTAGTTGGTGGTAGCAAATTACTTTTTTTACAATTCCCTAAAATAATTTCCAACAATTTCTGATTGGTCCTTATGAGATGGTCAGGCTTAATAAGAGAAAGTAGGACTTTTCTCATTGCCTGAAAGAGCTCTGCTTGATTGAGGGTGAAATAATCTTTTTTGGTGACCAAAACAGACATTTCAGGCCTATAGGAGAATTGTGAGTTGTGTGTCTACTTCATCACATAATGCTCTCATAGGCGTTATTCTCCAAAGATATTTCTGCAAAAATATTTATGAAATCCACATTGTGTCTGGACTCTTGCAAACAGAAAGCCTTGCTGAAACTCCTGAGCCTTCATTCATCCAAAATAAATACATGACCTCTCGCATGACAAATATGGTGAAATGAGCACCTTGGTCCCCTGCGATGGCTTTTTAATGTGGTGAAATATCAAATCTACGATGGGTCCAATTCGAATATAGAAAGCCATGAGACACCATGAGAGGGAATCCCAGCCTCACAAAATGCTCTGAAATATATGAGCCCTGTCAGTGGCCTAACTACACTCGGGCTGCACCACGGTTCCAGCTAAGGTTTGAGTAAAGTGATGAGGTGGCTATAATAACATAACTTGAACACAACTCAACACTTTAGTAAGAGATTCAGGGTGAGCACGCACATGTTTATGGGTCCTGGAAGGCCAAACTTGGAAGAGCTGAGCTTGATATTTTATAGTGGGATTGACACATTTTTATATATCAGTACTGAATGCATTCCAGAGAAGTGACTCACCAATGGCCAAGTGAAACAAACAATGTCCTCATTGAGTGTTAGGGGTGTAGTAGCTGATTTTCCCCATTAACAGTGGGGTCGGCATAGTGCAGAGCAGTCTCTGCTGTCTGGCACCTCATTACCATCCTGCTGTTTCACAGTTCAGCCATCTAGAGGCCCAGCAGGTACCTTGTTGCCTTCAATTTAAGAATACATCTTTTCCAGAGAGGGGTCTCCTCTAAATGAGCGTCGTCGTAAACCGAGTAGGCATGCTCTCCCTGATTAACTCTGGCCTTCGCATCGTTTCCACACGCCGTTCTGAGGGTTGAGATCTTCGCAAAGAGGAACTCCACCAACCAACTATTGTGATCGCCACTGAGTAGCGTAAGGCTGCTCCTGCATTGGATGTACCAAGGTGGTTAAAGCCTGAATGTGTGGGCATTGAAGTCCCAAACCCTTTGTTCATTAGAGCCTGGTCTGGGCTATAGCGATTAGTTCTCATATGTAAACACACTCTGGAGATCATTTCTACCACACGGGGGAAAAAAAAATCAGGCCTCAAATACAGACACAGACACAATAATGTAGCAAAGCCACACGGAACCCTGTGGCCTTAGACACAGAACTTGCATGGTTTGTTTATTTTTAAGTTGTAATGCAATATTGCTTTGGTTATAGGATTTTTACTATAGCTTTAAAAAGTACAACGGTAAAAGAAACAGACCATTTCATAAGTAAAAATCTAGTTAAAAAAAGAATGAATTTAACCAGGCACTCAAAACCCAACAAAAAGTATTTACAGAATACTGAGAATTTGAAGGAAAAGAGCAGAAATTAAAAGAAAAATCAAATACTTCAATATTTACATGGAATAACAGTAATAGCTACACAAATTAACAATGGAAGTACACAAATATCTGAATATGTTTTTGCCTTCATCTACTGTCCAACTACTGTATAGTGTAGTGGACAACAACGCTGCCTCTACTGTGGGTGACAGGGCTTCAATCCCTCTGTGGGCAAGTGTGACACACTATGCCAGCAATACTAGGCCAGAGTTCTTGGGCAAGATGCTTAACACTACACTTGTGTACATCTGTAACATGACTGAGCCATGTAAGCCACTCTGGATAAGAGGGTCTGCTAAATGTTTAAAATGTAAGTCAGATGCTGAACTCTCAGCAACCTGCAGGATGGGATTCCTGCAAATCATAGAATTAAAAAGCACCGAACTCAAGATGTTGCAAGTACACTTCTGGTCTCCCAGAATAATGAATGCAGCTCTAGTTGGTAGTACAGGTTAAATGCATCAAAATGACATTGTGCTGAGACAGTGTCTAATTAAATCTACACCTGAAGTTCTTTAGTGTGCGACTGGCAGATCTGGGTTATGATTCGGTGCTTTATAATTATATTTCTGAGCTGAGTGCTTTGAAATTTCAAAAAAGAGTCTCACTAATTACTTCTTTTTCTGGTCATTGAATCTGGACAATTGGAGAATGTGAAAAATGGACCATAAGCCGCAGTCCTGTCCTGTCTGGTCTGTCTAGGACAGTGTGACGCTGGACTCATTTACATTCTCTATTGTACCTTGTAGTCATTGTCGTGCCAGGGTTGTCTATAGGGTATCTGTTCATACCGTGATACACGGGCAGACCAGTGGCCTGCTCTGCCTTTGGGGATCACTGTGAAGACAGTGGGAAGTCAGACGTAATGCTCTCTGTGGTTGACGTAAACGCGCTCTGCCCCGTTTTGATGGCAGATCCACTCCTGATAGGATAGAGGCTGGTGGGTGTGGCCGTGGAGCTCCCTGTGGCTCAGCCTGCTAATCCTATTGCCCTCTACTGGCCCAAAGCACCTCTCCGTCCTGCGGACCTGCAGCACAGAAACAAGATGTGACGAAGGATGAAGCAGGACACGCAGCATCTGTACGTACCAGATCATCCCGGGGGTTGTTCCGCCGTCTCAAGACGACCATCCTCTTTAAAGCACCGCAAAGGTATCGCCAACCAGTCATTTAACAAAAAACATAATGCAACCTCTCAAAATAAACTTCAAACAATAGAAGAAAGACAAGGATGAGTCATTTGTCAAATTCTGTCAGTGCAGAGAACTATAGTCCATAGTTCTTCGAATTTGAAAACACTATGAAAATATATGATGTACAGTCAGAAATTGCTTCTGTCTGTCTACAAAGGCGTGTGAGAGAGGGAAGCCAAGAACAAAGCTGCCATCCCTAATAAACACTGAACTGTGCTGTTTAATATAGAGTGATAATGTAAGAGTCCTGGAGGAAGGAGGGAAAATGAAAAGGATGGATAAGGAATAAAATAATCCACAAAGAGAAGAACATAAAGGAAAGAACAGTTAAAGGCAGAGAACAGTTAAAGGGGATAAGAAAGAGATCGTCATTATGTACAAACAGATCTGTCGTCTGTCATCATGAAATGCTGGGATGCAGACTGGAATGCAACAGCAGAGAGGAGCTCCCACTCACCTGTGAGGACGGGCCTACAGGTGGAGTCTGGGAGGCCAGAGGGTTGGAGGGGGGCAGATCGCTGATGGCAGGAGGCTTATGTGATGGGGGCAGATCAATCCTGTAGAGGAGAAACACAATCACATGTAGCAGGTCTGTGTGATGATGTGGTTTGTGGAAATTCCCCACGACACAGATTGAGACTCTTGGGCTGTTTTCACTAGACAATGAAAACATGTATCCAAAGCAGCGATGTGCTCCTTGATTGGCTGGAGGGAAATGGAGGACACGCCCTGTTTCAGTTCTCACTGGAGAGCTGAAAGAGTTCCACGTTTCTATCAGCTCTGGCGATCATACAATTCAAACAAAATCATATTTTTCAGGCAAAGATTTTCCCGCCACCTCATTCTGCCACCACTCATACTGGTCCAGTGGTATTAGCCCTCTTCCCAGTTCTCATGCTGACACAGGCAGGGAGGAGGGTGGCGTTCCCACTGGACGCTCTCACATGGTCCCACTTTAACTTGGTGACAGCTTTTTCACAAAGCCCTCAGGTTGCGTCTCGAAACCCCACTGCCACCCTGAAACATATTTTCTCACGCTCCTTGGACATCTAACCAAAACAGCAGAACTATGGAGAAAAATATGGAAAATATTGGGGGGGTTTGACCGGGGACTGGGGTATTTTGCATCCAAATTACTTTTTCAACCCACCTAACTAAGTTAGCAGTTAGCAGACCACACACACACACACACACACACACACACACACACACACACACACACACTATATATATATATATATATATATATATATATATATATATATATATATATATATATATATATATATATATATATATACCCCCAAATACCCATTTTCTTGCTGAGAGAAGCACTGTTCAGGACAAAGTTTCTGATGACGTCACTAGAGACCTGAAACTGAAGAAATTAGTTATAAACTGATGCTGACCATAATTACTTCTACATAATAGCTTGATTAACAGAGTGACCTGCTCTTGATTAAGCTTAGAGCACAGAGTACTTATGAGTGGAGCTTTTTTATGCTTAGCCTCTTTCTGAACCTAATCCCCAGACTCCAAATGCCAATGACCTATACTGACCCTACAGCACTCACTCTCTTTCTCTCTCTCTCACACACACACCCACATCCACACATAAGTGCACATCTCCTATTATTGATTTATCAGTTCTGTCACCCTACTGAATGTGTGCAGTTGTCTCAAACCAAATCATAAATTTTCTTTACATGCATTTGTGTTCAAGACACCAATTCAGTTCACTGCACCACACCGCATCTCATCACCCTGAGATCGTTCCAGACTCGCAGGAAATTTTGCCATTTCAGTCAGTTCTCAGTGCTTCTCTCTGTCATCCCTCCCACACAGTACTTCTACATGTCAATCTCTCATCCTCTTTCTGTCTCTCACTACCTCTTCACTTCCTATTTCTGTCTCATGTTCTCCAATGCTGTGCAGAATTGGTCTGGCATGAACAGGGCCTGGCCCATGAATTCCGTCGAGGTTGATGATGCTGTGAGAGCCTCTAAGGAATCAAGCTCTGCTGGTCTACGCTCCCCTCGGGCTTTGTTCAGGAGATTCAGTCCTTTAGACGTTTCTATGGGGTCATGCTGTCATGACCTTGGATACTTAGGATCCTTAAAGGGGGGAGATGCCCCTGCCTGACCCCTTTCTCAGTTGAGATCCTGAGGAGTTTGTGCAATGGTTCTGTTTTTAGAGTGCCCTAAAGAGGTGCTCACTGAATGACTTAAAGACAGCCCGGGCGTGGCTGGACAAATGAAGAATTACCTCAGTGACAGATCTATAAGCTCCACATGCTGGAGAGACAAAGAGAGAGAGAGAGAGAGAGAGAGAGAGAGAGAGAGAGAGAGAGAGAGAGAGAGAGAGAGAGAGAGAGAGAGAGAGAGAGAGAGAGAGAGAGAGAGAAGCAGCTAAAAGGTAAAGCTATTTCTCGTGTTGTTTTCAGGATAGAGTCTGAGCTTTACTCTGTGCTCAGTGACTTCTTGATGGACTTCCATCCAACCCATTGCTGTTTTCACTTGGGATGTTCTATGTGTGTCATATTTTTCCCTGTCCAATGGACACTAAATCAATCCTCTACAACTTCCCTCTTTGACTATAATTGATTTTTAATGGGCTATTATCTTTGTCTAATGTGTCCCCTGAACTCTTTATATGAGAACTAAATAAAGGCGAGATGGAACATCGAAGGGGCTCTTTACAATTCATTAAAACTGGATGGACTCATGTGAATTCCTTATGAAAAGCAATGAAACAGAGTCCTGACAGTAATAGACCTGATCCATGGTGTTCAGAAAGGAGATAAATGGTGAGTGTGTGTGTTGAGTGAACAGGAAGAGGAGCAGACAGGCCTGCATCTTCTCCACGGATAAACCTGGATGTCCACAGACACAGAGAGCAATGGGCAAGCTTTTGAGTCGCCATCAAAGAAACAGAGGAAGCGCACTCCCTCACTCCCTCACTCCCTCTCTCACTCCCTCACTCCCTCCCTCACTCCCTCACTCCCTCCCTCCCTCACTCCCTCCCTCACTCCCTCACTCCCTCACTCCCTCCCTCCCTCCCTCACTCCCTCCCTCCCTCACTCCCTCCCTCCCTCCCTCCCTCACTCTCTCACTCCCTCCCTCCCTCCCTCCCTCCCTCCCTCACTCCCTCACTCCCTCCCTCACTCCCTCACTCCCTCCCTCCCTCACTCCCTCCCTCACTCCCTCACTCTCTCACTCCCTCACTCCCTCCCTCCCTCCCTCACTCCCTCCCTCACTCCCTCACTCTCTCACTCCCTCACTCCTTCCCTCACTCCTTCCCTCACTCCCTCACTCCTTCCCTCACTCCCTCCCTCACTCCCTCACTCCCTCCCTCACTCCCTCACTCTCTCACTCCCTCACTCCCTCCCTCACTCCCTCACTCCTTCCCTCACTCCCTCCCTCCCTCACTCCCTCCCTCACTCCCTCACTCTCTCACTCCCTCACTCCCTCCCTCACTCCTTCCCTCACTCCCTCACTCCCTCCCTCACTCCCTCACTCCCTCCCTCACTCTCTCACTCTCTCACTCCCTCCCTCACTCCCTCACTCCTTCCCTCACTCCCTCACTCCCTCCCTCCCTCTCTCACTCCCTCCCTCACTCCCTCCCTCACTCCCTCACTCCCTCACTCCCTCCCTCCCTTCCTGTGTCATGGACTATGCACATTCACATATGTCCTCACATAGTTGAAGGTCAGTTTAAAATGTTCTTCAGCCAGGCTGGAATGCTGCCTGCTTTTGCAATTGTCGGTCGATGTTCAAGGAGCCACTGATTCCTTGAGAGACAGTGTGTTGACTTTTCCAGAGTGAATAAAGTCGTCTTGGTCAATGGGAGATATAAATCACTTGAACGCTGATATTGACTCAATGTTGCTGTTAAGAAGTGATATTATGTGGAATCCAAAAGCTGTTGCTGATAACTGAGGAGCAAATGTGTTTAAGATTAGTTTCTGGTTTAATTAGATCTCCAAGCAGACTGATTCTTTCTTTCATTTATCTTACCTGGAGAGGCCACTTAGCTTTTTGGGATACTTTTCAGGGAGTGCTGCTGAGTACTGGAAATTTTTCTCATACTTCCTGGGACACACAGATTGTGCCATAACCACTGAGAGATGTCTTGAGCGTTTTCCTGTCCCAGGTGAACTCCAGCCCAGTACGTCAGGATCCTGCCGGGGCTTATCTCTCAGCTGGACTCCCTGCTGTCTACCCCGCAGCGGCAGGCTCATCCATCAGTCCAGCGCCAGCCATCCCAACACACTGATCTGCATGCAGCTTATACCCGCTGCAAGTCTAAGTCCTAGCAGGTTGAGGCTGAACTAGGATCAGCGCAAAGCCAGTGGAGATAAGATCACCCCAGGCAGTCAAACACAGAGAACTGGGGAGAAGAAGCATCGGAGGAAACTTTTTGGAAATGCTTGTTTGCTTATATGGTAAAACGTTGCACAAGGTCTCTGCTATTCAGGACTCTTTGTTTTTGTTTTTTTTTTTTTGCAGATTTCAGAGCAGGTTTCGATGTTTTTTTTTTAATGTAGTGCTGAGGCTATTTCAGGAGTTCAGCTAAGAGATGCAAAAAGTAACATTCTACAGCCTCTTATTTGTACTGAGGGAGAAAATGGGATGTGCTTGAGAAAAAGGTCACAGCTTGCACACTATGGCTACATTCTGCATCCCACGAGTGAACCCCGCATGCTCAGAATAGAACCAAAATCCCCTGTAGTATTTCCAGTCATTCTTATTTCTGAGAGAACCGTAACGTCAAGCTACTCTGCGACTCCATCCTCATGAGAACTGCATCAGTCGTCACCCCGCAGAAGAACTGTCGTCAGCCATGTTTGATTTACTATTCATTATCTGCACATTTACGCTCGGCGTAGGGATAAGAGCTGTTTAGTGTTCTTTCTGCACAGCAGACACTGCAGGGCAATGGACAGAATTGAAGTAAGAAGTTGTACGCAGGTGCACATTCATGTTGAAACAGTGAAAGTGTCTCTCTGCTCCAAGGTGCAGGAGAGGACCAAGTAGAGGAACAGAGATGTTCTGGTGTGGCTGGACGGGGCATGTGGGAACAGGGCGGCCCCAGTCTGAGCTAAATGACACACACATGTGGACTAAAGGTTTGAGACACTGTGACAAGAAAAAGGGACAACTGTGCATGTTAGAGACCTGTGAAAACAAATGAAAAACCTTCAAGGTCCCCTGCAAGACAAGCAAAAAATCTTGACCTTGCAAAGTGTTGCAATTGCAACTGTCAGCTTCTGCTCGTAAAAAGAAAGGAAATGGTTCTTTGCAGTGACATAGAGTTACCTTTGCAGATGCACGAATATGGAGAAGAGAAAAACAGAGAAACTGGCTTATATAAGAAAAACGCAGGTGACCTTATGCAGGCTTGACTGGCTTTCTAGTCTCATTGGTTACTGACTAAATAAAATCTAGTGTAGCTAATCAAAGATTAAGCCACAGAGAGGTGCTGTAGCGTGAAGAGCCTCGTTCTGACAGGCCAAGAGGTGAAGCAGGTGGAGCTGAAGCGAAGCGTAATGCCCTTAATGATACCCTGATGGACCGAGCCTAGTGCAGACGGTCACCTGATCTACCCCCGCACGGAGCCATTACCCCGGCACTGTCAGTAGCGAGCCCTTACCTGTAAGGAACGAGGACATCTTTTTCAGGTCTTCTGAGCTCATAATGAATATATCGTCTCCAGTTGCACTGTGGCATTTTTAAAATAGCCTTTATTCATTTTACTCCATCAAGCCTTTGGCGTTGTCTCTGTTGCGCTCTAATGGCTAATGCCTTTTCCCATAGTAAATGTTGAATACCTCAGCATTAGATCCAGGATTTGAACTCTGTAATGTTTGTCTCAGTATTAAATTCAGATTAAACTATTGCTTTTTGCTCCCAGCATCATGTGTTACTCTTTTAATCATTGCCCATGTCTCATTTAACTTGATTGATTGATTGATAGATACTTTATTAATCCCCAATGGGGAAATTCAATTGTCCAACAGCACACATAAATACAATACGAACACACAGATATACAGAACATACCATACCCAATTAAAGTGCTTAGTAAGTGCTTGATTAATAAGTACACCTATCGTCTGTTGCTGTTTAGCAGCCTAACTCCCGCAGGAATGAAACTTAAAGATCTGATTTGCACATATATGAAATGGAGATGATATTAAAGCAGTTTTTTGACTTTGACTAAAGTACAAGTGCCTCAGGTATAAGTGCTGTCAGTCATACCCAGCCACAGAACACACTGTCTCTGGTCAAACGCTATATATCCACCCTACTGACAGTCCAGCTGGTAATAGCAGTAATAGTCAACCTGTAGTGCCCATATAACATATGTGATGATCTGCACCAAACTGCATTGCTGAGAGCACAGAGCCAGATGATTCATGCCAATGGCCTAACACACACACACACACACACACACACACACACACACACACACACACACACACACACAATAACATAGCCATACAAATATAGCAACATCACAGCACATACAACAAGGAGCTGCTCTTCAAATTACAGATTTGGAGACACTGAAATTCTTCACCTGTATTTCTCTCTGTATAAAGGAGAGAAATATCTGGACCACAGCCACCACAGCACATGAAGCAGCCTGTACTGTGAGACAACGGCACTGATGGATTGATAGATGCAAATGGACGCTTACATTTTGTCTGTGTATGCAGAAGGTGGAGGCTTGCGGGCAGTGAGGAGGACGAGGATGAAGATGGTTATGAGGAAAAGTGCCAGCACAGCCCCCATAATGGCGCCGACCACAGTCATGGAAGACGTCATCTGCTTCTGTGACATCTCTGTGGGGCATAAAAACAACAGATACACAACACAAACCTGAACATAATATGGAACTTGCCATTTACAGACGAGCACTTCAAACACAGCAGAAATTAAGATCATAACATGACTCCATTATACGTGCACACACACACACACACACACACACACACACACACACACACACACACACACACACTCACACTCACACTCACACAAACACCAGTAGATTCAAAATGTCCAGGAGATATTAGCAAAGCCATCGATCAGCTGCACAATACATAGAAGAAGCAGGTCAGTGTGGAGTGTCAACTAACATTACCGAAAGAACATTTGCCAGTGCTGAGCAGTATTGCCACCGTCATGTAAATAATCGAAACAAATGTCATATTACAGTATCTACTACATTACTGCATATGAAACATGTTCGGTGCCGGTGACTGCGTCTTCGTCAAACAGCCAGGAAGCTACTGGAGTGTGTGAGCGTGGTGGTGCGGGCCATCAGGTGGAGGAGTGTGTGAGCGTGCTAGTGCGGGCCATCAGGTGGAGGAGTGTGTGAGCGTGCTGGTGCGGGCCATCAGATGGAGGAGTGTGTGAGCGTGCTGGTGCGGGCCATCAGGTGGAGGAGTGTGTGAGCGTGCTAGTGCGGGCCATCAGGTGGAGGAGTGTGTGAGCGTGCTGGTGCGGGCCATCAGGTGGTGGAGTGTGTGAGCGTGCTGGTGCGGGCCATCAGGTGGAGGAGTGTGTGAGCGTGCTGGTGCGGGCCATCAGATGGAGGAGTGTGTGAGCGTGGTGGTGCGGGCCATCAGGTGGAGGAGTGTGTGAGCGTGCTGGTGCGGGCCATCAGATGGAGGAGTGTGTGAGCGTGCTGGTGCGGGCCATCAGGTGGAGGAGTGTGTGAGCGTGCTGGTGCGGGCCATCAGGTGGAGGAGTGTGTGAGCGTGCTGGTGGGGGCCATCAGGTGGAGGAGTGTGTGAGCGTGCTAGTGCGGGCCATCAGGTGGAGGAGTGTGTGAGCGTGCTGGTGCGGGCCATCAGGTGGAGAAGT
>NC_135228.1:17991270-18013770 GCF_052324685.1 Brachyhypopomus gauderio | reverse complement strand
GACTTTCTGGAAAATGTACATAGGAGTATCTTATCTTATGAAAAATAACACTGCCCACCAAACCCTCATCTCATCTGTGATTCATCGTCGTAGATCTACAATGGTGTGAGACTGCACTGCTGACTCAGGACCCACATGACTTGCAGTCACTGACCAATGAATTCTAAATTGAGTCAGGAAGTTCCAAGGCAGAAGGTAAGATAGGACATCTGAGATTTGAAATTCAGAGGTGGTGTCATGCAACCCGACAAATAATACACACCAGTAAATAAGCAACTGTACCTCATGCAGATCAGATTTATTATTTATTTTTGTCTGGAACTTAATCCTAAATATTTTTGCCCTGACCTAAATCAGGATATCTAAAATATGTGAACGATAGTAAGGCAGGATGCCGAGGGTAAGGCAGGATGCCAAGATCAGACGTCACTTTAATAGTGCTTTTATTAGCAAAACAACGGTGCGCACTTACGCTGAGCAAACACATGTAACACACAACGCACAAAGACCAGCGACAAACACTACATCGACATGCATTAAATTCCTTCTAAATAAACGAGACCCAAGTGTGAGACATAACATTGACGAGCCACAGGTGAGACAGATGAACACATGCATGTTGGACCACACCCAAAGGAAATACATGTACGGACGTTATCAGACGCATACTATGTACACACACACCCGAGGGGAGGGGTCAGGGGGCTGTTACATGTCAGATTCTTTTTGTAGACATTCATGTAATATGTAGATTTCAGTCTGTGTTTTTAACATTGGTGACATTGTTGTACTTTGACATTGTTGAATGTGGCCATGTGCAAGATGTCTTTAGATGTAGAGAAGCTTAGAAGCTTTTTGTGGCCTTAAAAAACAAACTGATGAAGGACATGATCACATTTATCTAGATGTAGTTTTGACCATACAAATTGCGTTGTAAAAATAATTGTTTTAAATGTTACATTAAATGCAGAATATATATATATATATATATATATATATATATATATATATATATATATATATATATATATATATATATATATAGAGCATGTAGCCTATTCAGTTCTAACTCATATTTTAGTTTATAAATATAACTTTAATTTAAAAAATGAATAAAATAATAGCCATTTAAGTTGAAAAAAAAAACGAAACCTGAAGCACTCAAGTTTCTGATCATGTAACACAAAATTGTGAAGGTGAATATGACCCATTACTTTCTGATTTACAATCAGCCATAAATTATAACGTTTACATTAGTTGTGCTGCAGTGAGAGCAAGGGCTTGTTAATCAGCACAGAGCAGGATTAATGTTAACACTCTTTATCATGCACTAGATAAACAGATAGCTATCACCTAACCATCATAGCTAGTGCCCCTGGTCACACTCTTGTTAACCAACTAGTTCCAACTCCTATAGATTTTCACTCAAATACAATATATGGCCAAAACTTTGTGACATGAAAAGGCAGTGACCATCATGACTATTTGTGCTTATGACACATCCCCAAAACATGCAGGTGAATATGGAGCTGCAGAAAGCTCTCGCTTGACATCTCACCTGACATCTGCCAAACCAAACCATCGTCCATCAGGCTGCCAGAAAATGTGTGATTCATCATTACAGAGAACACATTTGCTCCAGGGTCCAGGGGTGGTGTTCTTTATGCATGATTCATATATCTGCGCCAAATAATAAAGAGAACACTTAAACAACACAATTTAACTCCATGTCAAACACACTTCTGTGAAACCAGCCTGTTCAGTTAGGAAGAAACACTGATCGTGAATCGAAGTCACCTGCTGTTGTGCAAATGGAACAGACAACAGGTAGAAATGAGAGGCAATTAGCAAGACACCCCCTATAAAGGAGTGGTCCTGCAGGTGGAAACCACAGACCTTTTCTCTGTTCTCATCTCATGTTTTGGTCACTTTGGCATTTTGTCAGTTTTCTCACCATAGAGGTAGCATGAGGCGGTGTCTACAAGTTGCTCGGGTAGTGCAGCTTATCCAGGATGGCACATCAATGCGGGTTGTGGCAAGAAGGTTTGCTGTATCTGTCAGCAGTGTCCAGAGCATGGAGCAGTACACCAGGAGACATGGAGGGGGCTGTAGGAGGGCAACAACCCAGCAGCAGGACCACTAACTCCTCTTTTGTGCGAGGAGGAACAGGAGGAGCAGTGCCAGAGCCCTGCAAAATGACCTCCAGCAGGCCACTCATATCCATGTATCAGCTCAAACTGTCAGAAACAGACTCCATGAGGGTGATATGAGGGCCCGACGTCCACAAGTGGGGCTTGTGCTTACAGCAGGTTCACACTGAGCACATGACAGAGTTTGGAGATGCTGTGGAGAACGTTCTGCTGCCTGCAACATCCTCCAGCATTACCGGTTCGGCAGTGGGTCAGTAACGGTGTGGGGAGGCATTTCTTTGGACGGTCACACAGACCTCAATGTGCTAGCCAGAGGTACCATGACTGCCATTATTTACCGGGTTGAAGTCCTCAGACTCATTGTGAGACCATATGCTGGTGCAGTGGGCTCTGGGTTCCTCCTGATGCATGACAATGCTAGGCCTCATGTGGCTGACGTGTGTCAGCACTTCCTGCATGATGAAGGCATTGATGCTATGGACTGGCCTGCCTGTTCCCCAGACCTGAATCCAATCAAGCACATCTGGGACGTCATCCACCAACGCCATGTTGCAACACAGACTGTCCAGGAGTTGATTGATGCTTTAATACAGGTCTGGGAGGAGATTCCTCAGGAGAACATCTGCCGTCTCATCAGGAGCATGCCCAGGCGTATAGGGAGGTCATACAGTCACGTGAAGGCCACACACACTACTGAGCCTCATTTGAACTTGTCTTGAGGAATTTCCACTGAAGTTGAATCAACCAGCCATTTGATTTTCCACTTTGATTTTGAGGATGATTCCAAATCCAGACCTACATGGGATAATAATGTTGAATTACATTGATCATCAACTGCAATATTTTATTAATTGAAATCTAGGATGTGTTATTTTAATATTTTAGTGTTCCCTTTATTTTTTGAGCATATATATATATATATATATATATATATATATATATATATAATATATATATATATATATATATATATATATATATATATATATATATATATATATATATGGAATGGGTAGTTCTACAAGACAGATGAGTTAGTGCAATTATAGATCTACTTGATCTACATCTGTGCCCAAGAATATATATTCTTATGTCTGTCTACATGTGTATATTTCACAGCTTAAACATTTATAGCTTTCACTTTTGTAAACAGTGAACTAGGGCATATGTTCATGTGTGCACATTCATGTATTGTGCACTTACACACTGCCCCCACACTTCCCCCACACTGCAACCTGGCATTTCATTCACCTTCACACCTGTGAAGTGACAACATGGCAATTAAAGAGATTTGATTCGATTTGATTCTAAATGTTTTTGACTCATTGCTTGCAGAGGCAGCGTGGAATTCTGTAATGAGTGATGCAACAGAGGGCAGGCAATTTTGTACGAACTTCGACACGCAGTGGCGCCGTCTTTCGAGTTTGTGTGATCTCCTGCTTAGTTCAGCTGTTGCGCTCTAATAGTGTAACTTTTCCCCGGACAATGACTAGGACCATTCAGTTATAACACTGCCTACAACGACAATGATCAGCATATGATTGTTGCTGAACACCAATGGGCATAAAATTTGCTAGATTATGCTAACAAAACAATAGCAAATTTTGGACAGGTTGCAATGTTTCTTTGAGTTAGTCCAATAGAAAACTGTTGTTAGATGGCTTGCTTGGTAGATAAGTTTCATCAACAAGTCCAATATATTTTTCACCACTTATTTAAGATGTATATGAAAAATAGCAGTACCTGTGTGCAGTTACATTCTAAAAATGTCTAATGTTCGTTTGCTAAATTTATTTGCTAGGCACCATAGTACAGAGGACAGTATAACAGGTTAAATATTTTTCTCCTGATAAATAAGCTACATGCCATGTGTTTGCAGTCTCTGAAATGATTCCATATAGTTTATTGCCTTATTCCTTCTTCTTAATCTTACATTATGTGGAATGTAAGTATTACAGTATTATGAACGGGATCATAACATGAACTTAGAATGGGTCAATTATGATTATGAACTTAGAATGGGCCAATTATGATTATGAACTTAGAATGGGTCAATTATGATTAAGAACTTAGAATGGGACAATTACAATATCTTTTTATGGCCGAATCCTGGATGTCTGGGAAAGTCTCTCGTCTCATGGATACATGAACTGAAACAATTTTGTATAGATGTATGAGCTGAAATTTCCCTTGTTGCTTTTGGTTAAGGGTTGTCATTAAAAGAGGTTCCACTCGTTCGTTAATAAATATAAAATTTTACATATTTTGCATTCAGTTCCTTAATTTAGCACTTAGCAGACATTCATGTCCAGAACGATTTAGATACTTGTTAGTATTAGAGTGTATGCGCTGTAATTTTAACCCATGATCTTGGTGCTACTAGCACTGTACTCTGACAGCATTTAAGCCATTTTCACTAAATATATGAAACTGTGGAATCATGAGATTTTTAATGACTTTATGTCTTTATTACTCTAATGTAGATGTAGATGTATTACTCTAAATCAATTCACACTATAGGTCCCACTCATGCAGAACTCCAGATCATTTCAAAGGTTTCACTAGTTTTTTTTTTTTTTTTCACATTTCACCTGTAAGTTCAGTTGTCAAATGTGCCTCAGACATCACATATCAGAACAAAAATCAGAGCAGCTGCAGTACATATTTGAAAATGTGTGCCATTTTTACAGAAGTTCTCGGACATAAAGACAAAATCTGTATAGCTCTTTTTCCTTCCTTCCAGTCTTTAGTTATGATATGTAGAATAAGCAATTCCTTAAGCTCTATTCTGCAGATCTTGGTTTAGTAAGATGTGATGATGAAATTCATGAACTTTGTTACCCACTGTGGCAACCAGCTCTCTCGGGCCCTCTATTGAATTTTTCCAAAGAGTCTCTAAATGAATTATATGAGTTCAAACTAATCTGCTTTAAGTGTGCAAATTCTGTAGAAAGTGGATGTATATCGTCCCTTGGGGTCGGTTGTTTAATTAAGCTTTTAGGTACCTAACTGTCTCTCCCTGTCTTTCTGTGTCTGTCCCTCTTTCTGTCTACCTCGCCGCAGTCTGCTCACAGTACTCGAGGGGTGTGTTTGCAATTTTTGGCCTGTACGACAAGCGCTCCGTTCACACGCTGACGTCTTTCTGTGGAGCGCTGCACATCTCTCTCATCACGCCTAGCTTCCCCATCGAGGGCGAAAGCCAGTTCGTCCTGCAGATGAGGCCGTCCATGCGTGGGGCCCTGCTCAGCGTGCTGGACCACTATGACTGGAACCGCTTCGTCTTCCTGTACGACACCGATCGGGGTGAGACTCAAGCACACACATGTAGACACACAACACAGGGAGGATTGTAGCGCAGCCCGTATGTTTGAAGTCAAGGGTCAGTGCTTCATAGAGAGAGGAAGCATTTGCACGTCCGCCTTAAAACGGATCTGGGACATTCATGAGGAAATAAAGATGCAGCTGCAACATATTATTAGATGCAAAGAGACTTTGTACATTTTAAAACCAATATATTTTCTACTGAGTGCCACCGAAATTACCCGATGTTTCTGCATCTTTGAACTGTTGGAATTGCCAGGCTTGGATCTGATATGTTGCAGGGGTGTGTGTATGTAATATACTGTATGTAAGCAACGATCTTTATAACAGTACCAAACAACAGTACCAAATCAAATCCTTTATGGTATTGATGCACTGTATAATGCATGAAAATATTTGCTCCATATTGCCATATGCCTCGAGACAAGTGTTTCCTGTGATATCTATAGGCCATGAACATTTATTAAACCTCCTACATTTTATAGTGACTATAGCAACACTATGTGGTGTTAGTTTTTTTCAAACTGAATGCTGCTCTAAAATTGAGATTTGTAACAGTTACAATATGCAGCGGTTAAAAGACATGTGGACCTGAGTATAATAGACTCATTGCACGGTAGAAGACGTTAGGAACAGTCTGGGGTGTGGTCTGATCTGTTTAGTGCCTGCAGCTTGACAGCCTGGGATTATAGGCCTCTTCTATTTGGGAAGTGTTTGTATTTCCTGCTGTTGTCATGTTAGTTTGGATCACTGCTGTGTTTTTGTTTTCTTTTCTGGAATGTGCCCAGGTCCTGATTATTATGAATAATTCCCTCCACCAAAACCAGAGCCTTTGTCTTCTGTCCTTCCTCTCTATCAGAGTCTTCCTCCTCCCTAGTGTTCTAGACCACCCCACCAGCAGAGGCCCCAGTGGGAGAGCTGTGGTTTCTGTCACACATTTCCCCTCCCTGCAAGAGCCCTGGAGATGAACTACCAATACATCTTAATTCATCCTCCCATTATCTGAGAGTGTGTGTTTTGTGTGCACCTAAAATTTGACAACAGCTAAGTAGCCCACAGTATCTAGAAAAAAAAACAGCTGGCTTCTTTCTTTCCAACCTAAATAACAAGTTTTGTTGATTTTTATAACACAAGTAGCAGATGCTGCATTTCAATATGTGCAGTGCCAGCTGAATTTTAAGAGTGAAGGCAAGAGTTCTATTTTAGTATATTAGTAGTGTAGTATCTGGCTAATTATGGTTATTGTTGTTTTTAAGTTAAATCATATTTAATCAGCTGTGTAAATGGGCTCATCACAGCATCTTTAAAATGTTATGTACTGATGTGTAGTATTTAGAATTTGTGTTTTTGGATGGGAGAAATGTGTTGATTATTATTCCACTATGTTCCATCCTCTTGGAGTTTCTGAATGGCTGTGCTGTAACTAACGCACTACTTGTAGTAATTCCATTCGGGGCTTGGAGTAATTCCATGGGCTTGTGCAGTGTGTATAAGGACGCTTTCCCTGAGGATTTCATGGAGCAAACACTGATTTCTACAGGATATAGTGCAGACCAACAGTGCTTCATAATTGCACTACAGAAATAAAATCTCAAATGTCTAAAAAGATGTTTTAACATTTTTCTAAAGCATCTCAGTGTTTCCGACCCGTGTTTTCTGGTCCCCGGTGGGGTTAGCGTGAGTCTCCGCGCATACTGCTTGCACTGCAGTCTGAGCAGGCAGAGTTGGGTGGGGTTGGTCCAAACTCACCAGACTGTGAGGGATCTCAGAAGACGGGAGCAGAGCACAAAGATTGGTGATGAATGGCTCAGAGTGAGAGGCTGTTCTCTCTCTCACTCATTCTTTCCCTCCCTGTGACATTTCATTCCTGTCTCTGTATCTCTTTCCTGCTGTCAACCTCTGTTCTTCCTCTTTCTCTCTCTCTCTCTCTCTCTCTCTCTCTCTCTCTCTCTCTCTCTCTCTCTCTCTCCTTTCATCTTCTTTTACCGATACAAAGGAAACAACTCTGTGCAGTGTTGCTTCCCCCTGCTGGGCTGGATGGCAAATACAAAGTAGGGGTTGGAGAGGGTGTTTGTCAGGGAGATGCTCCTTTGCCAAGTATTATACTAATGTGAATTTTTGATTTATCCTTCTTTATACAAAAATGCACAAACACACATACACACACAGCTTCTGGCTACAGATTTATTAGACATTAATCAGTGTTGCATTCTCTGTAGGAGTACTTGAATTATTAGTTGCAAGGGCTATGAGTGGGAATTGGAAGAGAAGGCATTTCATATGATGACACAGCACACAGAGCTGTTCCTACAGGTGTCTTCAGCTACTGGGACTACGTAGAACACTTAGTGTCCAGGCATGGTATTAATATGACTAATGTACTGTATGTCTGTGTGCACATGTGTGATATTTGTTCATGATTGACTGGCATTGGCTGCAGTGGTTTGCAGCCATTGCGGTAGAGTCCTAATATTTTATAATATGTTAATTCTAATTGAAATGTATGAAATGACAAATCCCTGGAGCAGCATAACTGCAAGTGTCCACTGGTTAATATGTACACATCCTACTGACCAACTACACAAACATACAAACCAAGAATGCCAGAAGATTATCTGTCAGTCTGAATTCTGAATGGTAGACCCCAGTGCATGCTGGGTTGTATGCCTCATCATGTGAGAATTTAGGCTAAGAACCTAGTAAGGGTAAATGAACAAGGCCCCAAATGGCAAACTGCAGGGTTGCCAGATTACACATAGGTTAGTCCACTAATTAGGAGCAGTTGCCAAATTCTGATTGTGACCATAAGGGTCTGTTTTACAGTGACATCTGCTCATCTTGGAGTCAAGTGGCTTATGGAGGCTGTGGGTGTCCCTCTGGAGTTGCCAGATTAACATATCTAACATCATCCTGGTGTGATTGGAGCAAACGGCATGGCAGGCTGGAATTAGAGCTTTGCTAATGGATCTCTCTTCTGAGCTGTCTTCAGAGCCTCGCTAACACCTCTGGGCTGTGAGAACACGCACCTCTTTCTGCCATCTCGACTTAGGCTGCTCTTTCTGCCAACTTGGCTTTACAAAAGTGATAGTTGTGCAGCACCATTCGTTTGCGAGAATGCCCCATTTTCGAGATTGCGTTGAGCCCTTCTTTCCCTGATGTGTTCTTCTGGAGCTACTGTGGAACAACCATCCGAATTCTAACAGAGTGCGCGGTGGATGTGATGACTATTTTGTAGCACAGTTGGAGGCAAAGTTGGCATGACAGTCTTCTCCCATCGTACAGGATACTCGGTCCTACAGGCCATCATGGAGAAAGCAGGCCAGAACAACTGGCAGGTAAGTGCCATCTGCGTGGAGAACTTCAGTGATGCCAACTACCGACAGCTCCTGGAAGACCTGGACCGCAGGAAGGAGAAGTTGTTTGTGATAGATCTGGATCCAGAGAGGCTGTCCAACATGCTGGAGCAGGTATGTTTCGTGTTATAACAGCCGAACACAACGTGCACTCTCATTGTTGGCGTTTCAAAGATTTCACATAAAGACCAAGTCTGACTGGAACCGGGGGCCAAAACAATAATGTTTGGAATGGTTTAGTCTGGGAAAATGACATTTACCGTTTGCTAAAACAGAAGAGTCCCACAGGATTGCCTTTTGAAATTATTTTCTCATCGTCAAATGCCTTTGAGATGAACGATTTTACTTTATTATCCTTGCACTGGCAGCACATTATGAGCGCACACAGTCTACACGATGGCTGATAATTAAAAACAGCAGAGGTCCACGTTCCTGCTGCTCGTCCTGTTCCTCTCAGATGTGGACTGAACATTGACAACTGTGTTTGTGCTACACGTCTTATCACCCTGTCTTACCTCCACAGATTGTGAGTGTTGGCAAGCATATCAGAGGCTACCATTACATCATGGCGAATCTGGTGAGCAAAACTGCCCTCATTGCCCATCAGCCTTGCCTCTTTTCAAGCCCCCATTTATCTTTTTTTTCTCTTTTCTGCCCCTCCTTCCTTCTCATCTTCCTTCTTGTCATCTCACTATCTTCCTCTCCTCTCACTGCTTCTCCTTTGCCTCCCTTGTTCCGTCCCTTCTCCTTTGTTGTTGTGGGTTTTCTGTGCGAGGTACATCAGTTGTGGAGTCTAATTTATATTCCCTGCTGCAGTGGCAGAACTGGCTCTGTGCTTGTGCACGGGACTGGCTCGTGGGGGCATGCCGGGGATGACTGTTTGCAGAATTACTCTTATCACAGCCCAGCTTTAATAATTCCTCTCTCGCTCTATCTCTCTCTGTCTCTCTCTCTCTCTCACTCTCTCTCTCTCTGTCTCTCTCACTCTCTCTCTCTCTCTCTCTCTCTCTCTCTCTCTCTCTCTCTCTCTCTCTCTCTCTCTCTCTCTCTCTCTCTCTCTCTCCCCCTCTTGTTCACTCGTTACACACCAATCCACCCCCCTCCCCGTACCCCCTCCTTTTGCTCCAACAGGGCTTTAAAGACATCAATCTAGAGCGCTTCATGCACGGTGGGGCAAATGTGACGGGTTTTCAGCTGGTGGACTTCAGCCGTCCCATGGTGATTAAACTCCTGCAGCGATGGAACAAACTGGACCAGCGCGAGTACCCTGGCTCTGATATCCCTCCCAAGGTGAAACCCCCCCTCCTCCCTCCCTCCAGCTGACCACAGCTATGGCTCCTGTCTCTTCATGCTCTGGCTCTAGCAAACCACGCCATACCGTTTTACAGATATGCTAACAGCAAGCATTCTATATCTGAACCTCTCAGATCATATCCACCACTTTATGATAGCAGTGCACTGTTGTGCAATTTCAGTAAGGTGTTAATCTCTAATGAACCCATATATTCTTCACTGTCACATTGGAATTATGCACACCTGAAGTCCCCTGTGCCCTGTATGCTATGCATCATAGACTCACTGTATATGCTATAATGGTCATTTTTAAAATCTCACAAATTTAGCACATATCTAACCTCTTCAGAGTGTGACAGTGAAAGGCAGTGTTGTATATCTATCCCTTTTTCACTGACTGCATGTTGGGGGGGGGGGGGGGGGGGGGGCACTGTGGAGGACGTCCCTGTGCAGAGGGCTGTGGGACTGGGAGGAAATCCCTTCTGGGACGCTGCTTTACTGGGTGGCTGCTCCCCACCACACACCACTGGCTAAGGCTGGAACCTGTGCTCTTGAGAGTTTAAAGGCATTAAGAGCTCAGACAGGCAGTTGGGCAGCGTGGTGTGTGTGTGTGTGTGTGTGTGTGTGTGTGTGTGTGTGTGTGTGTGTGTGTGTGTGTGTGTGTGTGTGTGTGTGTGTGTGTGTGTGCGTGTGTGCGTGTGTGTGTGTGTAGGTGGATGGGTAGGGGGGTGGGTGTTCATGATGGAGGTGGGGCCAGAGACACACACACACACACACACACACACACCCATATTGACAAACAGATGTATGCAATGACAAACACAGGCGGACGTGTGGTGTGCACACGTTCACTCTGAATTCAAGGTGCAGGGCTGCAGCGTCTCCACCTTGACTCTCTTCTGGCCGTTTCTCTCTTTGTTCTCGTTGTTCAAAGACTGCGCTCTGGCATTTGCATTGCTGAAAGTACACTCAAAGCTCTCTTACCTGTTAATTAGGGCCCTTTTGCTTCCACGGCTATACTCCAAGTCCCTAAAGTGCAGGCAGTTCTCTTCATCATGTGAATTGTCGGCAGGTGCGTGGGGGTCCAGTCCCCTTGTTGAAGATTTTACACAGATTTGCCCCCCTGTGTCCCAGGAGATGGCCAGTGGAGCACAGGGCAGTAGCAGGACTGATTAAACTGTTTAGCATCCACTCTTTAACCCCCCACCCTGGTACAAACGGCAGGCCACCATTCCCCATCACTGCCACACCAATACCCCTAATGAATCAGAGGTGGTGATGTAATCATTCTCCCCATGGCCTAAGGGAGATAATGAACTCCTGTCATCTTTGATAATTAATACATGACTGCAACACTGTGGTGTTCTCTTTGTCTGTCAGTGAGTGTATATGTCTTTCTCGCCATTGCTTCCTCTCTCTATCTCTCTCTCACTCTCTCTCTCTCTCTCTCTCTCTCTCACACACACACACACACACACACACACACACACACACACACACACACACACACACACACTGTCTCTTTCCCCTCCTCTCCTCATATGATGTTTTTACCTTGAGGTCTCTCCATGGCTTTCATATTTTGTTGGTGAAGGAAGAAAGAGTTGCTGCTTCTGCACCATGAATCCTTGGGTGGGAATCCAAACACCTTTTCCTAGAGCTCTGCTGTGAGCCTTCAAACAGAACCGGCTGGCAGGATCGTGGTCACTGGGGCTTCTCTCTCAACAACAACAACGGAGGAGGAGGAAAAGAGAGAGATATCTCTCTCAACAACAACAACGGAGGAGGGAGGAAAAGAGAGAGATCCCATGGATCATGACTCATAGACAAAATATGTCAAAATATATATATGTCTGTCAGTATATATATATATATATATATATATATATATATATATATATATATATATATATATATATATATATATATGTATATATGTATATATATATGTCTCTGTGTGTGTGTGTGTGTGTGTGTGTGTGTGTGTGTGTGTGTGTGTGTGTGTGTGTGAGAGAGAGAGAGAGAGAGAGAGAGAGAGAGAGAGACAGGCAGGGAGGGGATGGTTGGGTGCTTGGGTTCATGTGTTAACAAAAAACTACAAACAGTCTCAGAGTGTTGAACTGACCAGCGTCACAGCACACGTCACACACTGAAATAGCACAAAGAGACAAACACCGGGGCCGTTAAGTGTGAGACCTCTGAGGAAACAGGACCATTCTTAAGCACAACACCGTTAGCCTGCCAGACCTGTGCATGCGTGCTTGTGTGTGTGTGTGCATTTGCGTGTGCATGATTCATTCTCTATTCTTTTGTCACAGCTCGGTCAGTTATCGGTGCAGTCAGGCCTGCTTTCCGCAACAGCCAGCCAGTCAACTCCTTCCCCCCAACCCCCTTTTCCCCGGAGGGTGAACAGGCAGTGCCTGGCAGGCAGTGTGTCAGAGCGTGGTGGTTTCACATGCTCAGCGTGCTGCTAACGTGCACGGTGACAAGCTTGTGCGAGTTGTGCGCTCCGACTCGCCACCGCTCCCTCCTTTCCCGCGCTCACGCCGCACTCTTTTCTGTGCATTTCACCCTCTCTCGTTCTCTCGTTCACATGCTGTGAACCAGCTGAGCCAGTTCCTTTTTAGTGCTGGATAAGCTTGACATTATTTCTGTAATGCAGCTGTCCTCTACAGCAAAAAAAAAAAACCCTTATCCTAACAGCACTGCTAAATGTTGTGTTTCCTTGTGCTTCGAATGCGTTCTTTTGAGGGGATGAGCTAGATAAACATGCGTTCTCTCATTTAGACACCATATGACATTTAAGCCAATTGAAATTCTGTGATCCACTCTGTTTGTTTCATATATCCATGGTAGCGGAACAATATTTGTGCGCATGAAGAATTAAGTACATGGCTTGGGAGGAGGAGAGAGAGGACCACGGGGTTGAGAAAGTACCGCACTGGATGTTTGGTATTTTCGTGACCTTTTCCTGACCTTCTCCCCCTGCAGTACACCTCTGCCCTGACGTACGACGGCGTGATGGTGATGGCGGATGCCTTCAGGAGCCTGCGTAGGCAAAAGGTGGACATCTCACGCAGGGGCAACGCAGGAGACTGCCTGGCCAACCCAGCAGCACCTTGGAGCCAGGGTATTGACATGGAGCGCACCCTCAAACAGGTTGGTGCCCCTGGGGGGGGAGACGAGGGTAAACGTGTACTGCACACCCACGCAAAAACCCACAAAAGCCCGATCAGAAAACGGTAAAAATGGAATGCGATGAGCAAAGGGTTGCAGAACGACATTGTAGTGAGGAGATCGAGAGGAGACGTGAGAAATAGGGAGAACTAGAGAGAGACAAAGAAAGATAGAGGGAGAGAGAAAGAGACAGAGAGAGAAGATGCACTAATCCTGAATGAGGAGAATGACTTAAGAGTGAGCGGCAAAGTAATGGGGTTGTGCAGAGAAGCAGTTGGATAAGCAGTAATTACATTGTTTATCGCTGCAATCCAGGTCCGGCTCCAAGGATTAACAGGAAATGTCCAATTCGACCACTACGGGCGGAGAGTCAACTATACTATGGACGTGTTCGAGCTGAAAATCAACGGCCCTCGAAAAGTAATATTACCAGCATGCCATTGTCCCGTCTGTGATGTCATAGATCAGTCTTGTCTTTACATTTTTGAATCATACATCGTGGCATCTTCATAAATGCTGGATTTCTTTATTTCACTGTTGCCACCTTCAGTTAAATGTGACAACACCTCTCAGATCATACAGTAAATGCACACGTTCATCTCGCCTTCTTTTGGTGTTTGTCTTTGATTGTGAGAAAGGTGTTTCTGCCTTGTTTTTGTCTTTAATCTGTCTCCTTTCATATGCTGAGTTTTGGTCTCATTCACTGTATGTTCTCTGTGTGTCTAATAGACAGTGGCCTATTTCATACCGCTAGCAGGAAGGGTCCTGACAAAGCTGCCTTGCCTTTTGCCTGCGGGGTTTTCCTGACTGCCCTCTCTTGCTACTGCAGGGGGGCAAAGCTTGCACAGCATACATGATGATCTTTTAATACACTAACACACTTTAAACCATTTACATTCTTTAAAGTGTTCTAAAGAATGTAATTCAGGATTTGCATAAAATTAACACTAAAATAAGCAACTTCCCCTCATATCAGGTTCAATGGTGTGTGTCCCCCTCACCCAATAGTTTGCCTTTTCTGAATATCAAGAAATAACATACGAGTTTAATAATGAGTTTGCCATCGCCTTTCCATTTCAATTAACATATCAACCACACCAAAGTCATGCTATGAATCTGGATCGGGTTTATTCAAAACAATAAAATAAAATGAAAACCGGTCTCACAAAAACAAGCAGAACCCGGCCTTATACAGAAGGTGCCAGGAGGTTCCCGTCACACATCTCTCTTCTCCAGTCCTGCAGGGGGCGCCGTGCTGCTCTGAGGGAGCGTGGGGGCTCCTGGCAGCTGCTGAGCAGTGTGTCTGGGGAAGAGTGATAGAGGGAGAGGCGGGGCGGGAAGGCCAGGAGTTCAGCACTCGCCGGCGGCCCGTGGGGACCATCAATCAGCGGGCTGGGTTGGCGTGGGCGGGCGGGGGCGCCTGGCTGCACGGGGTCTGGCGTGAACACAGCACCTGTCTCCTCCACGTCTCAGTCACTCACTACTCTACAGCACACGCCACACGCCAGCATCAATGCCCTTACTGCGCTCTCTCAGAACCGGTCCTGCTGCGTCATTGTTCGCAGTGTTAGATAACCTGGTTGTGTTTGGCATGTCTCTCCGATTAGCAAAATACACACGCATTTAAACACACAGACACACACATGTACACATGTACTCATCCACTAGTCCAAACATGCACAGAAATAAACACAGGCGTGATTTCTAACTTGTATGATCGTCTCGTCCTTAGATTGGCTATTGGAATGATGCTGATAAGTTGGTTCTGATCCAAGATCAAGCCTCGCTTTCAAACGAAACCTCAGGAATGGAGAACAGGACTGTGGTCGTGACAACAATCATGGTGAGTGGTGCAAAGATTTTCTCACTTTCTTAGACAAATGATATTCACAGTAATAGCACACAGTAACATTTGTTGGCCACAAGATAAATAAATAACAAAATGAAACTGCTGTGTTTGTCTCTCATCCAAATGCTTCCACCTAATGAGGTGTCCCACTCATTTGAATGAAATTTACATTAAAGATGGCCACAACGCACTGCCTCACACCTACGCTGCACTTACACACACTTGCATTTGCGATGAGCAGTGTGTCTGGTGTGTCCTAGACTGGCTGCAAAGTTCACATAAATCACAATCCCTGCTGTGTTGTCGCTCTCGAAAGTGAGGTCTCTGTGTGTCAGTCATATCACTGTCGGACAGATTACCAGAGTTTATGTCTGCATTTGCTGAATAGCGTTCCTCAGGAGCGCCGTGCTGTGGGATCTTGGTCATGGCCTCTGCAGGAATGTCTGTGTCATCTGCCTCTCTCATATGCTGTATGTCGGAAGGTGTCATGGCTGCCCTACATGGTGCGAGGGACGCAGTGCTGTGTTTCGATCTGTCCGCCTTCGCTCTGTCTCCTGCAACTGTCACGTGCCTTTGAAAAACTCTCATTTCATTGACGATGCTAGACAGAACACTGCATGAAACGGAATGCCACCCTAGCTCTGGTCTCTCTGCACTGTGTCCTTACTGCACACCAAACATATGACCGATTGGCGCACATAGCGCAATTCTGTTGTCTAGTGTGTAAAAGGTGTGGATGTTGATGCGGGTTTGGGTGATGGAGAAGGCGTGAGGAGAGTTACACCTGAAGCAAATGCTCCTCTTTGCAGCCCCTGTTGAGGAATCCTCTTTTAAGAAACTGAGCAGCTGACGGACTCTGCACAGCTGAAACGAAGCTCTTATTAAGGCACGGACAGACACAGACCCCTCTAAGCTGAAAGCAATAAGACCGAGCCCTGGACAGACACTTCCTGAGCCAAAATGAACTCCGTGAGAGAGAGAGAGAGTGAGCCATGGATAAACACAGGCAAAGACAAAGACAAGGCTTCATTAAGGACCCAAACAATGGAGCACGACTGCAAGGACTATGATCACATTCGTTAGAAAAACATGCATTAGATGAATACACAGAAGGTTTCATTTAGAAGTAAATTAGGAGGTTGGATGGCATTGAATTGTAAATACATGACAAGGTGTGGGTCTCATAGCATGCAGAGATGGGGTTTATTTTGCTGAACACTATATGTGCTTATTATTATTATTATGTATATTTATATGCATTCATTAGGAATTTTTCAGATACCAATGACGTTCGGTAGGACTTCTTACTATTCTCTGATGCTTGCTGCTTGGTATTTCTGTGATAGCTTAAGGTTAGAGCTTGTGTGTGTGGTTTTGTGTGGCTTTTCTTGGGATGTAATTTTGCATGACTGAGTATCCTGCACTAAAGCATGTTTTAGGGCGTCAGATAGCCTGTGCTTGGTAGCACCATGTATGGCTTATGATAAATAAATTGCTTGCCTTTTCTTTTACCTATAAAATGTTATCCAAGAGCAATTTTATTGCTCTTGTAAAAATGTGTGGATAGGAAGCAAAAGCTGCATTTTTACACAAAAAAAAACTCGACTGAAATGACTCCCCAGTTGGGCGTTAATGAAGAGTGCTCTGTTTGCTGGGGGTGAACACCTGATTGGCCCTGCTGGGCTGTTCATGGTAGCAGACCATCCGTATGGCTTAGAGGAAACCTCTGAGCAGTAAGACACGTTCTGCAGGATCTGTGTGAAAATGTACTTCTCTCTCTTGGCAGTTATTTTGGTTATTGGACAAATATACTAGATTTATGTTTGTTATTATCATGGAATTATGTAATGTAAAGTAATGGCATTGTTGTCACTAGTATTTATTTCTTTTTGAATAACTGCAATTTGTTTTTGTTTATGTTTTCTTCATATTTCCTATATTTGTATTTGACTGATAATATTAACATCATAATTTCTGTGTTGTGATTACAGTTATCACACAATTATATCAGATTGGGAAAAGTAGGACAATGCTACATAACCACACTTCAAAATAAAGTTTCATCTCAAATGATATGTTTCAATCAGCTTTGCTTTGAGTTTGTTTGATGTTGTGTCCTGTTTTGTATCTGGTTTGTATATGTACCACCCAGCAACACACACACATTCATGTGTGCTGTCACTCCTTCTCTCTCACACATACACAAATACAATCATAAGGTAATTGCTACAAATACAACTAGCAACAACACACTGTATTAGTCACTTTAAATTAAGTGTTTACTTACTAACGTGAAGTAATGCATTAGTTAACGTGAACAACACATGAAGTAACACATTAATAATAATTAACTAACATTAAGTTAACATGTAACAGTTGCGGTTCCTGTTTTGGCTCTTTGTTGCTCGCACCTTTTTAGAGCTTTAGTGTTTTAGTTTGGAGCAAAAGGGACTAAAGAGCTAAAAACATTATGGACACACTGCAGTTCCTATGCTGATAGATTCTGGATATTTCCAAGTTACCCATTACTTATGTAGGTAAATCAGTACAATGTAATATATTCCTTTAAGGTCGCACCAAAAAAGGTGCGAGCAACAAAGTGCCAAAACAGGAGCTGCAACTGTTACATGTTTACTTAACGTTAGTTAATTATTGTTAATTTGTTACGTCACGTGTTGTTCATGTTAACTAATGCATTACTTCACATTAGTAAGTAAGGACTTAATGTAAAGTGTTACCGTATAATTAATGGTACCACTGGTAATGGTGACATTGCACAATCTGCTACCCTATATTCAGTTATGTAGGCCTATATTTTGATTGATATTGTTTATTCATTCACTTTATGATCTCATTTACGTGTTGCATACTTGCATAAGATTGTTTTTGTTGCATTTTTTTTTCTTTTAATGTGATCTGATGTAAATGTAAATCTGAATGGATATCTTACAATACGATAGCTGTTAGGTGTTTAAATTGTGTCAGGACCAATAGCAGCACAGTAAATAAGCACCCTATAACTGTGAAGCAAATGTTTTTTTCACTCTTCCTTCAACAGTCTAAACTGTATTCATGTATGTTTTGTTGTTGTTGTTTTATTGTATTTTTTATTTATTTATTTCGCTTTGTTTGTTCATGCATTTGTGAGTGAGTGTTGGTGTGCGTGAGTGTTTGTGTGAGTGTTTGTGTTTGTATGTGTTTAGGCTCAGGGCTGTTTTGTAATTCAAAATAAACAGTGCAGCTTTCATGTTTTTGTTTTTTTTTTTTTTGTTATTCGCGTTGTTTGTTTTCAAACTGGAGAAGAGTAAGGTTGAAACAATTGTACAAATTTCCGTGAATTGGATGCTTGACTGGGCTCACTGGAGGTCTTGACTAGTTGCCAGTTTGAACCTCTTATGTGGTTTTGCTCCCTCCAGGAAGGACCTTATGTGATGCTGAAGAAAAACTGGATGATGTACGAGGGTAATGACAAGTATGAGGGATACTGCGTGGATCTGGCATCTGAGATCGCCAAACACATTGGCATCAAATACAAGATCTCGATTGTGCCAGATGGGAAGTATGGAGCCCGGGACGCAGAGACCAAGATCTGGAACGGGATGGTTGGGGAGCTGGTGTACGGGGTAAGAGATCTTCCAAACTATGAGCTCTTTCTGTTTAGATCTGCAGATGAAAGGGTATTAGAAAGTGTATTAGGGTATTAGAACTGCAGATGAAGGGGTATCAGAACTGCAGAAGAAAAGATGTTGGAATAGAATACTTCTTGGAAATCTCAGGCTTATTTGTATGACACTTTTCATGCATTGCTGCATTTCAAAATGTTCTAAACAAACATATAAATACAAGATAGAACTAAAATAATGAAGCCATATAAAGCTGTTGAATCACTCATTTGAAAATATGGTTGCATGTTACACTATAAACATCAAGGGTTTCTCTCCTGATTTCGAGGCTGGGTGTTCAGGAGATTTGCATTCTGCTGTAGGCCAGATCTTTGGTCATGATCCTGCACTGGGCTGTATCTAAAGTTTAACATGTAACAGATGCAGCATGGAGTACAGTACCTGAATGTTACCTAACGGACCGATCAATAGGGAGAGAGATCTATAGGACAAATGAGACAAAAACACAGAGAGAGATAGCAGGAGTGAGAATGAGAGAGAGAAAGAGAGAGCAGGAGTAAGGATGAGAGAGAGCAGCAGGAGTGAGGATGAGAGAGAGAAAGAGAGCAGGAGTGAGGATGAGAGAGAGAAAGAAAGAGAGCAGGAGTGAGGATGAGAGAGAGAGAGTGAGAGAGCAGGAGTGAGGATGAAAGAGTGAGAGAGAGAGAGCAGGAGTGAGGATGAGAGTGTGTGCTAGACCCAGATATCTCTCCACATCCCTTTAAGTGGTCTTGTCCTCTCACAACTAAAATAATATTTTTTTCTCTAACACTATGTGAGCATACCCCAGAATTCCCTGAGTCTTATCATGACAAAAATGTCTTGTCGAAACTGTCTACCAGCATACAACATGCTAGAAGCAACCCCCAACATAAAATTACAATTACAGGAACTCACACCTGTCGAATAGCTCAGTGATTTACAGACCTTAATAACAGCTGGACATTTGTAGTGGGGCAGAGGTCAGCGTGGTTATTGAGATGTGATGACCCCTATCTCTAAGAGTACACAGACGTGTCTAGTAATATCAGTCGAGCAACCTCCCCCAGACGTAGGGCAAGAATTCACAGTGTACAGTTCAGCTATGCTATTCTGTATGCTCAGGATACTGCATGTTCATACTTTAGGATAAAATATTCAGTTCAAGGGCAGTCAATGTCTGTGTAACTTGGTGTGAAAAGCTAAGTGAAAGACCCCAGACAGTTCAATAACGTTCCACTTATAAGGGGTTATGGAATAGCCATTCTTTGTGGAGGCATTGGGACAGACTTGGTGTGGATTTGAGAAGGCTCTGTCAGCAGTTTCCTTACCAAACCCCACTAAAAGTGGGGGTAAAATGAACCTTTGGCAACCCTTGTATTTTGATGCATGCACATGCACTCTACAGCCAAGCACACGTTGGAGATTTATGCTGAGGCATGAAAAATATACACCACTTTTGTATTTTCTCAACAAAGTGCTAGCCTATTATGATGAACTTTAATTTCTTCTTTGGATTAGATTTTACCCCTTCACAGTCCTGGCGCGGTCGAGCGTGTTGCTAAGTCAACAGCAATAATCGAGTGTGTGGATTTACCGTGAAGAAATACACCGCTGCCAGACCTTAACATCTGTATCCACTTTTTCTGTCTTATTTCTCTGACTTGATTGGTTCATCGTGCTCCCACAAATTGCAACTGTGCAGAATTAAGCCCCTGGGATTACCTTCTTAGTTTTTTCCAGCACTAACATGCAAAGCCTTGTCCAATTAGAGAAATTGTAAAATGTGATGTGAGAGAACGGGTGGAAATGGATAGAATGTTCTTCATTGCTCTTCAGTTGTCAGAGTTTGGTTCAGCAATGTGACATGCTGTGCAATTTCTCACTCAGACAGGTTGAACCATGCTATTCTTATCATCTTCAAAAGTGGATTTAAACAGTGACACTTGCTGTGGTGGCTACAAAGCAAGATTTCTTGTTTTTTTAATTAAAGAAAACATGTCGTGTTTCTCTCTACCAATGTACAAATGAATCTCTCCCTCCGGTTTCAGAGAGCGGAAATCGCTGTGGCCCCACTGACGATCACGCTGGTTCGGGAGGAGGTCATAGACTTCTCCAAGCCCTTCATGAGCTTGGGCATCTCCATCATGATTAAGAAGCCACAGAAGTCCAAGCCGGGCGTGTTCTCCTTCCTGGACCCGTTGGCCTACGAGATCTGGATGTGCATCGTATTCGCCTACATCGGCGTGAGCGTGGTGCTCTTCCTGGTCAGCCGCTTCAGCCCGTACGAGTGGCACACCGAGGAACCCATGGAAGGAAACGACGGTCTTCCCACCGACCAGCCCCCCAACGAGTTTGGCATCTTCAACAGTCTGTGGTTCTCCCTGGGGGCCTTCATGCAGCAGGGCTGCGACTTCACGCCCAGGTGAGCGGCTCCCGCCCACCTACCGTTTATAATCGCTCACTTTTGCACTTTCAAATGCCCTCGGAGGGCAGTTTTCTTTAGGGGATTACTTATTGAAGAGGAGGGAGGAATTAGTCTCTTAACCTCGGGTTACCTCATGAAAAGGTCTCAGGAGTATTGATATGCTAATTCCCGACACCTGAGATAGACATGCAGCACCATAGTTACCATAGTGACAAAGAGTGTCCAAACAACTTGCAGCTGAAAAGTGCATGTAATTTGGAACAAGGGGCGAGAGACGTGTAATCAGTATTCTGCAAAGGACTAACCTTAATGTAAATCGCTTTTTCATTGTGTCTGTTTTTCCGCTTTACATGTGGGGCTGAAGCAGACAGGATGAGTGCTGCTGTAATTCCTCACCATGTGTTTCACTCCCTTTCACCACAAAACGACATTGTCACGTCTCCTTACTGTGTATCCGCGCTGACCGCCGTTCCTGTGTAAATCAGTGCATCTCTACACCTACACAATGCATTATCCTGGTGTCATTTGGGCCAGCTAAGTGGCGGGTCTCCCCTGTGCTGGAGGGTCATGGGTGGTGAGTGAAGTGTCATCGTGGCTCTGTTTTTTGATGAATTTCGTTCTCTGTGAACCCGGTGGGGTTTTATCAGTAAACGATCACGCAGGTCATTGGCCATTGCTGTTCACTTTCCGCCCCTGGCCCATTTGTCCTGAAAACAAACTCTTGAGGTTCACCTGAAACATCCCCATTACACAGAGAGTACTGTACTCATCCTGTGGTGTAGACTTTGTACTCATCCCGTAGTGTAGACCTGTTTGTTTTATCTTATTTGTCTTCATTTTCCCGCTGGTTTGTCCTTAGGCTCTGTGTTGCTATCTGTGCTGTCTGCACTCTCTCTCTCTCTCTCTCTCTCTCTCTCTCTCTCTCTCTCTCTCTCTCTCTCTCTCTCTCTCCCTCTCTCTCTCTCTCTCTCTCTCTCTCTCTCTTCCTCTCTCTTCCTCCACCTCCCCTCTCTCTCCTTCTCTGCCTTCTAATGCCTACATGACCATAGCTAGAGTTTTGTAAGGCATGTTATCAATGGAGGAGGAAAAAAAAAACAGACTCTATTTTTCAGCCCTCCTCGTGCCAGATAAGAAATCGCTCACATGAGAAGGGGAACAAAGGAGCAATAAAAAGAGCAACACGTGACAGAAGACAGCAGGTACTTAGACCAACATCAGAACCATAGAGTCCAGTCGTCGGGCTCTATAGTCTGCTGCCTGCAGCACTATAGCAGGCCCTATGGTTTTG